>NW_006775459.1:1677604-1700916 GCF_000442215.2 Lipotes vexillifer
AGGAATGGAACACAATTGCCTCCCCAACCCACAACAAAAAACTCAGATGAGTTGACTTGCAACACTCTATCCATTGCTTGTATTCTTCCTGCATTCTCAGCAAGATTATTCCAAAATGCTGGTACATATTCCACAGTTGCAGAGACAATTTCTCATTAGACCTGTAACTTGACAGAGAACCATATTACAAAGGAATATGGAAAAGCAGATTGTGCCAATAGCATATGTTCAATGCCTCTCTTTTTTATTTGCATCCACATAGTTGAAGAGGAACAAAGCTGGCCCTGGGCAAAAAGATGAAGTGGGAAATCTAAGCTGAGCTTCTTTCTATGGTCTCTAATCCTCCTGAGTTATGAATTCTCCCCAGCTTCCAAAACCCCACCCAAAGTTCACACATACATATACACACACCTCAAACTCTCTTTCCTCTTGGTTTCAGGTCAAAGGCTGACAGCAATTTTTGATTCCCAGCATAAATGATTCTAAGCCAAAAACCTGACTTTCTCTGAGATATCTGCATTTTAATCTAAACTTGTTTGTGAGATATAAAAACCATCTCCAGTTAGAGAGGGGTAAAGGTAAAAAACAGTGTTCAAGGAAAAAAGGTAAAACTGAGAGGGAGAACAAGACAAATTTTTGGAAGAAGGTCAAGCAGGTCCTTTTGTTTTGCCAAAAAATTGTACCAGTCACCTCTCAGAATCAGTTTTGAAGGCAAGTATGTTCAGTTGTATCAGAAAAATGAAAGGAATCTGTATAGAAGTAATCAACATGAGGAAGCTCCACACACTTATTCTCACATTTCTACAAGGCTTATTCAACTGCTTCCATTTAAAAAGAAAAGAGGGGAGACCTTCAAGATGGTGGAGTAGTGAGACATGGAGATTGCCTTCCTCCCCACAAATACATCAGAACTACATCTATGTATGGAACAACTCCTACAGAACACCTACTGAATGCTGGCAGAAGACCTCAGACCTCCCAAAAACCAAGAAACTCCCCAAGTACCTAGGTAGAGCAAAAGAAAAAAGAAAAAACAGAGACAAAAGAATAGGGACAGGACCTGCACCTCTGAGAGGGAGCTGTGAAGGAGGAAAATTTTCCACACACTAGGAAGCCCCTTCACTGGTGGAAATGGGAGGTGACAGGGGGGAGCTTCGGAGCCGCGGAGGAGAGCGCAGCCACAGGGGTGCAGAGGACGAAGCGGAGAGATTCCCGCACAGAGGATCGGCGCCGACCGGCACTCACCAGCCCGAGAGGCTTGTGTGCTCGCCCGCCGGGGTGGGTGGGGGCTGGGAACTGAGGCTCCAGCTTCGGAGGTCGGAACGCAGGGAGAGACTGGGGTTGGCTGTGTGAACGCAGCCTGAAGCGGCTAGTGCGCCACAGCTAGCCGGGAGGGAGTCTGGGAAAATGTCTGGACCTGCCTAAGAGGCAAGAGACCATTGTTTCGGGGTGCACGAGGAGAGGAGATTCAGAGCACCATCTAAACGAGCTCCAGAGACGGGCACGAGCTGCTGCTATCAGCGCAGACCCCAGAGATGGGCATGAAATGCTAAGGCTGCTCCTGCAGCCACCAAGAAGCCTGTGTGCAAGCACAGGTCACTATCCACACCTCCCCTCCCGGGAGCCTGTGCAGCCCGCCACTGCCAGGGTCCCATAATCCAGGGACAACTTACCCAGGAGAACACACAGTGCGCCTCAAGCTGTTGCAACATCACACTGGCCTCTGCAGCCGAGGGCTCGCCCCCCATTCTGTACCCCACCCTCCCCCAGGCCTGAATGAGCTGGAGCCCCCTAATCAGCTGCTACTTTAACCACATCCTGTCTGAGCAAAGAACAGATGCCCTCAGGCAATCTACACACAGAGGAGCGGCCAAATCCAAAGCTGAACCCCAGGAGATGTACGAACAAAGAAGAGAAAGGTAAATCTCTCCCAGCAGCCTTGGGAGTAGTAGAATAAATCTCCACAGTCAACTTATGTACCCTGCATCAATGGAATACCTGAATAGACAACAAATCATCCCAAAATTGAGGCAGTGGACTTTGGGAGCATAGATATATATATTTTTTTCCTTTTTCTCTTTTTGTGAGTGTGTATGTGTATGCTGCTTGGTGTGATTATGTCTGTATAGCTTTGCTTTTACCATTTGTCCTAGGGTTTTGTCTGTTCGTTTCTTTTTTTTTTTTTTTTTTTTATTTTTTTTTTTTGTATAGTTTTTAGCACTTGTTATCATTGGTGGATTTGTTTTTTGGTTGGGTTGTTCGCTTCTTTGTTTCTTTTTTATTACTTTTTAATTTTTTTATTTTAAATAATTATTTTTTATTTTAATAACTCTATTTTATTTTATTTATTTATTTTCTTTCTTTTTTTCTCCCTTTTCTTCTGAGCCGTGTGGCTGACAGGGTCTTGGTGCTCTGGCCAGGTGTCAGGCCTGTGCCTATGAGGTGGGAGAGCCGAGTTCAGGTCATCGGTGCACCAGAAACCTCCTAGCTCCACATAATATTAAACAGTGAAAGCTCTCCCAGATACATCCATCTCAACGTAAGACCCAGCTCCACTCAATGACCAGAAAGCTACAGTGTTGGACACCCTATGCCAAACAACTAGCAAGACAGGAACACGACCCCAACCATTAGCAGAGAGGCTGCCTGAAATCATAATAAGGTCACAGACATCCCAAAACACACCACCGGACGAGGTCCTGCCCACTAGAAAGACAAGATCCAGCCTCATCCACCAGAACACAGGCACCAGTCCCATCCACCAGGAAACCTACACAACCCACTGAACCAACCATAGCCACTGGGGGCAGACACCAAATACAACAGGAACTACAAACCTGCAGCCTGCAAAAAGGAGACCCCAAAAACAGTAAGTTAAGCAAAATGAGAAGAGAGAGAAACACACAGCAGATGAAGGAGCAAGGTAAAAACCTACCAGACCAAACAAATGAAGAGGAAATAGGCCGTCTACCTGAAAAATAATTCACAGTAATGATACTAAACATGATCCAAAATCTTGGAAACAGAATGGAGAAAATACAACAAATGTTTAACAAGGACCTAGAAGAACTAAAGAGCAAACAAACAATGATGAACAACACAATAAATTAAATTAAAAGTTCTCTAGAAGGAATCAATAGCAGAATAACTGAGGCAGAATAACGGATAACTGACCTGGAAGATAAAATAGTGGAAATAACTACTGCAGAACAGAATAAAGAAAAAATGAAAAGAACTGAGGACAGTCTTAGAGACCTCTGGGACAACATTAAACACACCAAGATTTGAATTACAGCAGCCCCAGAAGAAGAAGAGAAAAAGAAAGGGACTGAGAAAATATTTCAAGAGATTATAGTGGAAAACTTCCCTAATATGGGAAAGGAAATAGAAAATCAAGTGCAGGAAGCACACAGAATCGCATACAGGATAAATCCAAGGAGAAACACCCAAAGACAAATAATAAAGAAAGTATCAAAAATTAAATACAAAGAAAAAATATTAAAAGCAGTAAGGGAAAAACAACAAATAACATACAAGGGAATCCCTGTAAGGCTGACAGCTGATCTTTCAACAGAAACTCTGCAAGCCAGGAGGGAATGGCAGAACATATTTAAAGTGATGAAAGGGGAAAACGTACCAGCAAGACTACTCTACGCTGCAAGGATCTCACTCAGATTTGACAAAGAAACGAAAACCTTTACAGACAAGCAAAAGCTAACAGAAATCAGCACCACCAAACCAACTTTACAACAAATGCTAAAGGAACTTCTCTAGGCAGGAAACACAAGAGAAGGAAAAGACCTACAATAACAAACCCAAAACAATTAAGGAAATGGTAATAGTAACATACATATCAATAATTACCTTAAATATAAATGGATTAAATGCTACAACCAACAGACATAGACTGGCTGAATGGATACAAAAACATGGCCTGTATATATGGCCATGGCCTGTATATATGTGCTGTGTACAAGTGACCCATTTCAGATCTAGGGACATATACAGACTGCAAGTGAGGGGATGGAAAAAGATATTCCATGCAAATGGAAATTAAAAGAAAGCTGGATTAGAAATTCTCATATCAGACAAAATACACTTTAAAATAAAGGCTATTATAAGAGACAAAGAAGGACACTATATAATGATCAAGGGATCAATCCAAGAAGATATATATCAATTGTAAATATTTATGCACCCAACATAGGACAAACTCAATACATAAGGCAAATGCTAACAGCCATAAAAGGAGAAATGGACAATAACACAATCATAGTAGGAGACTTTAACACCCCACTTTCACCAATGGACAGCACACCCAAAATGAAGTTAAATAAGGAAACACAAGCTTTAAATGACACATTAGACCAGATGGATTTAATTGATATTTATAGGACATTCCATCCAAAAACAAGAGAATACACTTTCTACTCAAGTGCTCATGGAACATTCTCCAGGATAGATCATATCTTGGGTCACAAATCAAGCCTTGGTAAATTTAAGAAAATTGAAATGGTATCAAGTATCATTTCCGACCACAATGCTATGAGACTACATATCAGTTACAGAAAAAATCTGTAAAAAATACAAACACATGGAGGCTAAACAACAGACTACTTAATAACCAAGAGATCATCGAAGAAATCAAAGAGGAAATCAAAAATACCTAGAAACAAAGGACAATGAAAACACAACAACCCAAAACCTATGGGATGCAGCAAAAGCACTTCTAAGAGGGAAATTTAGAGCAATAAAATACTACCTCAAGAAACAAGAAACATCTCAAATAAACAACCTAACCTTACACCTAAAGCAATTAGAGAAAGAAGAACAAAAAACCCCAAAGTTAGCAGAAGGAAAGAAATCATAAAGATCAGGCCAGAAAAAATGGAAATGAAGGAAACAATAGCAAAGATCAATAAAACTAAAAGCTGGTTCTTTGAGAAAGTAAACAAAATTGCTAAACCATTAGCCAGACTCATCAAGAAAAAAAGGGAGAAGATGGAAATTAACAGAATTAGAAATGAAAAAGGAGAAGTAACAACTGACACTGCAGAAATACAAAGTATCAGGAGAGATTACTACAAGCAATTTTATGCCAATAAAATGGACAACCTGGAAGAAATGGACACATTCTTAGAAAAGCACAACCTTCTGAGACTGAACTAGGAAGAAATAGAAAATATAAACAGACCAATAACAAGCACTGAAATTGAGACTGTGTTTAAAAATCTTCCAATAAACAAAAGCCCAGCACCAGATGGCTTCACAAGCAAATTCTATCAAACATTTAGAGAAGAGCTAACACCTATCCTTCTCAAACTCTTCCAAAATATAGAAGAGAGAGGAGCACTCCCAAACTCATTCTACGAGGCCACCATCACCCTAATACCAAAACCAGAGAAAGATGTCACAAAGAAAGAAAATTACAGGCTAATATCACTGATGAACATAGATGCAAAATCCTCAACAAAATACTGGCAAACAGAATCCAACAGCACATTAAAAGGATCATACACCATGATCAAGTGGGGTTTATCCCAGGAATGCAAGGATTCTTCAATATACGCAAATCAATCAGTGTGATGAACCATTTTAACAAACTGAAGGAGAAAAAACATATTATCATCTCAATAGATGCAGAAAAAACTTTTGATAAAATCCAACACTGTTTTATGATAAAAAACCATCCAGAAAGTAGGCATAGAGGGAATTTACCTCAATATAATAAAAGCCATATATGATAAACCCACAGCCAACACCATTCTCAATGGTGAAAAACTGAAAACATTTCCACTAAGATCAGGAACAACACAAGGTTATCCACTCTCAACACTATTATTCAACATAGTTTTGGAAGTTTTATCCACAGCAATCAGAGAAGAGAAAGAAAACCAAATTGGAAAAGAAGAATTGAAGCTGTCACTGTTTGCAGATGACATGATACTATACATAGAGAATCCTAAAGATGCTACCAGAAAACTACTACAGCTAATCAATGAATTTGGTAAAGTAGCAGGATACAAAATTAATGCACAGAAATCTCTTGCATTCCTATACACTACTGATGAAAAATCAGAAAGAGAAATTAAGGAAACACTCCCATTTACCACTGCAACAAAAAGAATAAAATACCTAAGAGTAAACCTACCTAAGGAGAAAAAAACCTGTAAGCAGAAAACTATAAGCCACTGATGAAAGAAATTAAAGATGATACAAACAGATTGAGAGATATACCATGTTCTTGGATTGGAAGAATCAACACTGTGAAAATAACTATACTACCCAAAGCAATCTACAGATTCAATGCAACCCCTATCAAACTACCACTGGCATTTTTCACAGAACTATGGAGACACAAAAGACCCTGAATAACCAAAGCAATCTTGAAAAAGAAAAACAGAGCTGGAGGAATCAGGCTTCCAGACTTCAGACTATACTACAAAGCTACAGTAATCAAGACAGTATGGTACTGGCACAAAAACAGAGATACAGCTCAATGGAACAGGATAGAAAGCCCAGAGATAAACCCACACACACATGGTCACCTTATTTTTGAAAAAGGAGGCAAGAATATACAGTGGTGAAAAGACAGCCTCTTCAATAAGTGGTTCTGAGAAAACTGGACAGCTACATGTAAAAGAATGAAATTAGAACACTCCCTAACACCATACACAAAAATAAACTCAAAATGCATTAAAGACCTAAATGTAAGGCCAGACACTATCAAACTCTTAGAGGAAAATATAGGCAGAACACTCTATGACATAAATCACAGCAGGATCCTTTTTGAACCACCTCCTAGAGAAATGGAAATAAAAGCAAAAATAAACAAATGGGACTTAATGAAACTTAAAGCTTTTGCACAGCAAAGGAAACCATAGACAGGACGAAAAGAAAACCCTCAGAATGGGAGAAAATATTGGCAAATGAAGCAACTGACAAAGGATTAATCTCCAAAATTTACAAGCAGCTCAATATCAGAAAAACAAACAACGAATCCAAAAATGGGCAGAGACATAAACAGATATTTTTCCAAAGAGGATACACAGATAGCCAACAAACACATGAAAGAATGCTCAGCATCACTAATCATTAGAGAAATGCAAATCAAAGCTACAGTGAGGTATCTCCTGACACCAGTCAGAATGGCCATCATCAAAAAATCTGCAAACAATAAATTCTGGAGAGGGTGTGGAGAAAAGGGAACTTTCTTACACTGTTGGTGGGAATGTAAGTTGATACAGCCACTATGGAGAACAGTACAGAGGTTCCTTAAAAAAGTAAAAATAGGGCTTCCCTGGTGGCGCAGTGGTTGAGAGTCCACCTGCTGATGCAGGGAACACGGGTTTGTGCCCCGGTCCGGGAAGATCCCACATGCCGTGGAGCAGCTGGGTCCATGAGCCATGGCCACTGAGCCTGCACGTCTGGAGCCTGTGCTCTGCAACAGGAGAGGCCACAACAGTGAGAGGCCCGCGTACCGCCAAAAAAAAAAAAAAAAAAGTAAAAATAGAACTACCATACAACCCAGCAATCCCACTCCTGAGCATATACCCTGAGAAAACCATAATTCAAAACCAGTCATGTATCACAATGTTCATTGCAGCTCTATTTACAATAGCCAGGACATGGAAGCAGCCTATGTGTCCATCGACAGATGAATGGATAAAGAAGATGTGGCATATATATACAATGGAATATTACTCAGCCATAAAAAAAAACGAAATTGAGTTATTTGTAGTGAGGTGGATGGACCCAGAGTTTGTCATACAGAGTGAAGTAAGCCAGAAAGAGAAAAACAAATACTGTATGCTAACACATATATATGGAATCCAAAAAAAGAAAAAAAATGGTTCTGATGAACCTAGGTGCAGGACAGGAATAAAGATGCACACATACAGAATGGAGTTGAGGACACGGGGAGGGGGAAGGGTAAGCTGGGACGAAGTGCAAGAGTAACACTGGCATATATACACTACCAAATGTAAAACAGATAGCTAGTGGGAAGCAACCGCATAGGACAGGGAGATCAGCTTTGTGCTTTGTGACCACCTAGAGGGGTGCGATAAGGAGGGTGGGAAGGAGATGCAAGATGGAGGAGATATGGGTATATATGTATATGTATAGCTGATTCACTTTGTTATAAAGCAGAAACTAACACACCATTGTAAAGCAATTATACTCCAATAAAGATGTTTTAAAAAATAAAGAAAAGAAAAAAGAAAAAAAAGAAAAGGAAGGAAGGAATAGAGAGAGAGAAGGAGGGAAGGAGAAAAAAAGTATTCCCCACAAGGGCCTTTGGACCTAAGGAAGCAACATACAATCATCATTTGTTTCTTCTAATCCTAGTGGACTCTATTTCCTACATCATACTTAGAATTTAGGTTCTGAAGTCTGTTTATATGGTGAAAATCACATACAAGCAACCATCAAAAATTTTGCTCAGTGATATCATTTCACTAAGTTCAACACTGACTCAGGGTTTTCTTGTTCCCTCCAGTTGTGGAGGCAGGTTACTGTCCACTGTGTGAGGTATGCAGCAATTGAGTCTGAGAGAAAGTAGAATTCGGTCTCATTATGCTGTGTACAACATTACTGGGTGGAGTGACTGGCACAATTTTTCACTTTTATGGCCAAGGTATCTGGAAGCTGCCCTGCTAAGAATTGGTTTGTCAGCCCCAAATTAGCATGATGATTTAACTATTACCCCAACAGGAGAACTCAGAGACTGCTTCTTTAAGTCAGTTCCAAATCTTAGTCCTTAAGACTGGAACTTCTGGGAAAGGAGCCCCTAGTTATGATCTTAAAGAACCTCTGAAGTGAAAAGCAGCATGGCAGGGAATAAATGAAATGGCAGGAAGAGAGGGGCATAAAGCTCTGGCATTAGGTTTTAGCTAAAGTACTGAAGACAAATGCATGTGGATCTGGAGTACAGTGATGGTCAAACGTAGAATTTTTTCTTTTAAAATGTGTTCACATCTCTGAGTGTGAATATATGATCATTAGTGAGTGGTAATAGGAGGAAGTGTAAACATTAACATAGTTTTAAGACACTGGTGAAGTGATAGAGAAAAGAAGAAACTACAAATTTGATTTCACAATGAAAAAGAAATGCTAGTTACAGAAATTCACATAAATTTCATAGCATTGATGGCCGTTGCTGTGTAGAATAAAAGGTATTATACTTATTAAAAGTATGCTAAATTACTGCTGCTTTGACTTCATGCGTTCTTGCATACTTAGTATGTGCTCTTCTGCATGCTCTGCTCACTACTGTTTTTAGTTCAAATGACTTGAAATGTAATTTGTTTTGTTCACTATTACAAAATATTATTTAGGAGGAATGCAAATTTATATTTCAGCATTACCGACAGTATTAATATGAGTGCTTTATCAAATATCATATATAATAATATCATATAATTATAATATCATAATAATGATATTGATAATATCAATAATGATATAATGATATCAATAATGAATATCAATATGAATATCAATATCAATATGAATATCAATAATGAATAATGAATGAATAATGATATCAATATTATCAATAATTATTGATAATATCAATAATGATATAATATCATAATAATATCATATAATTATAAGAAGACTCTTCAAAATAAATATTTATGCCAAGATGAATTTTCTTTTTTATAAGAAAATATAATATCTATGCACATATATATTATCGTTAAGAGATTGACAGTTCATTACATTTATTGTGAAAAATAGTGCAAATATCATTTGGAGTCATACTAGCATACCCCTAAATGCCATTAGCTTATGATGATGGAAATTTCTCATTCACTTTGCAATCCAATGCTGATATTCCTGTGCAAAGAGTTGCTTTCTTCCATGTAGTAATTCAGGGACCCAGGATCCGCCTACTTTGTAGGTCTTCTACCCCGCAGGGCTTCATGGTCCTCTGCGCCCATCCAGCAGAAAAAGAAAGAATATGGAAAGGGCATATGTATTTTTTAAAAGGTTTGCCTTAGAAGTGACACATTATTTCCACCACTTTTCCACTGCATTTTGCTTGACTACTACCACCTAAGGATTTGCTGCCATCACTCTTTCTCCCAGGTCTCCTAGCTCATAAAAGTTATTCTTTTGTCCCACTTCCCATTAGAAAATTAAGAACACAGGCACTGAGGACTGAGCAGGACAGTGAGGAAAAGGTAAGTGGAGGTCACTTATTGATTCTAGGAATCAAGTCATTGATGATCTAACATCAGTACAATTGCAGGGAAAAGGTTGAGCTGGGAGCCACTGGTCCTACATCTTTATCCCATTGGCATCTCTTCCCTTAACTTGCTGGGTAAAGTTGGAAACACAGTTGTGCTCTTTGAGCCTGTATTTTTGTAGTTACAAAATAAGGGAACTGTACTAGGGACTACCTCATAAACCATAATTTGAGATTAAATTACTACTTAAGGCTGCATTAAGTAATAACCTCATGGTCCTGCCAATGGTAAAGGTATGCTTTCCCTTACTGTTCTCGAAATATTAAAAACAACTCAGAGGGCTTCCCTGGTGGCGCAGTGCTTGAGAGTCCGCCTGCCGATGCAGGAGACGCGGGTTCGTGCCCCGTTTCGGGAGGATCCCACATGCCGCGGAGCGGCTGGGCCCGTGAGCCATGGCCGCTGGGCCTGCGCGTCCGGAGCCTGTGCTCCGCAAATGGGAGAGGCCACGACAGTGAGAGGCCCGCATAACGCAAGAAAAAAAAAAAAAAAAAAAACAACTCAGAGATTTTATTAGTAGTAGTACTACTACCACTACAACTATCACTACAATTTGAATTAAAATGGCTCTACTGAGCACTTACTATATTCCATACATTCAGCTAAGTGAAATGTATATCAAGCTCAATCAGCCATAAGTAGCACAACTGAGAGACATCCCGAGCCAACTCTGAAACCATAACTCCTCATGGCTGGATTATACTAGACTCACAGACCACTGCAGGGAACCAATGGATAAGAATAATTATCATTAGGTGGTTCTACCATATCTGTGTATCTGTGAACTCAGACCAAAGAGTAAAAAATCACTCTGGCCCATGATTCCACCAAGTGCCCTGCTTCAGTCTGAATACTTAGTCTCAGTTTCCTTATTTAAAAAATGAAATTTAGGGCTTCCCTGGTGGCGCAGTGGTTGAGAGTCCGCCTGCCAATGCAGGGAATGCGGGTTCGTGCTCCGGTCTGGGAGGATCCCACATGCCGCGCAGCGGCTGGGCCCATGAGCCATGGCCGCTGATCCTGCACGTCTGGAGCCTGTGCTCCGCGACGGGAGAGGCCGCAGCAGTGAGAGGCCCGCGTACCGCAAAAAAATAAATAAATAAATAAATTTATATAACTTACCCTACCTCCTTCAAATGCCTTAGTACCAATTAAGCCACTGCTCCAAAGCAGTAAAAGCCCAACTTCTGAGAATTAACTGTATGAACATAAGGCAATGGAGCCAACTCAGTTATCCATGGCAAGAGACGACAAGGAAAAGTAAGGCTAAATTAAATACACAGGTGTCTCCAAACCACATTTTTGCCATTCACCTAAGCTCTTAACCAGTGCTAATAAGCTGCAAAATAAATAGATTTGAATTTTATCACTTTACCTCTCCACCGCCTACTCTTGTCTGTTTTAAGTGCTAATGGGCAGTCAGCCACCCTTTAAAAGGCAGGAAAAGCAGAGGCTGGACTGTGCAATCAATAGACTGGATAATTAGCCCCTGAGTAATTGAGAGTTAACTGTCTTATATTAACTTCACCCCATTACTCCCAGAATATGAACAAGCCAGAGTAAGTTGGACATGAATATGAGAGAGCAAAAGAAAAAAGGAGGGTAGTAAAGGAACATAGTTCTTTACCTTAGGGTTATCATATGATGTGAACTCTAATGACACAAAACCAAATGACAACGGCAGCCTTGCAAGGTAACTCCAAACATGACAAGATGGCCCATGAGAACTGTAAGGGAGTTGTTTCCCCTCAGCACCAAATTATTTTTCTCTTTTATTCCTACAACAAAAGGCTCACTCCAGGCTTTGGCTGTGTTCCCAAAAGACTGGGTAATTAAGCAGGTAAGATTTCCAAGGAGAAATAAATATTTTCCAGTTACTAGACACTGTCATTGGGCTTTGATTCAAATGTGTATAATTCCTGAACAGAAAACATAATGAAAGGAATGTTTCACAAATTAATATAAAGCCCAAAGGCATACCTGGCAGTCTTTTACATGAAATCATTGTCTTTCATAAGCCAGGAATGTCAACCGAGTACCCATCTTGGAAAATGTTTTTCTCCTTGTAGTATTAGCACTGGTTTTACAGAAGGAAAACTCAACTTGAAGAAAAATATTTATAAAATACAACCTAAGCCTATTTTTTCTAGGTGTGAAGGCATTTAAAAAAATAATGATATTTGTTTCAGCATTATCAGTGAAAATGGTGGCTCTTATTCAGAGATTGAGAAGATAAAGAGAAGGCTTAAATGCAATGCATAATTTCATAGAGTGACTAATTCAGATTAGAGGTTTGGAGATAGACGCTGGGCTCTAGGACCAGAACTCCAAACTACTATTCTCTAAAAATAATGTGAAACTCTGAAAAGTAAAATGGCTTAAGAAGCTGAGGAAATTCCCCCAAAATATAATTTTAACTATGCAGTGAGAATGAGTCAAGCACAGGTTGAATGAACAATTTTAGGATGTTGGAAAATGCCTGAGTCATCACTGGGAAGAATGAACACATTTTTTCCCTTACAGTGGCGACAGGTTTAGGGTGATCATCCTACACTCTCTTGTCTGTTCTCCCTATAGCAAAAAATAAGATAATGGTTTAACCAGGCAATGGGGATATACTTAGTGTGATCACAGTTTATATGAAATTGACTTAGGAAATTTGAAATAATGTGATTAAAAATATATTTATAAATCTCATTTTACGCAAAATAGAAAATAACATGAATATCAAAGAATTAAACACATGAAGAATTGCTTAATTTCTAAGACAATGGTGAGCTGGCTGAATTTTAAATTCATCTGAATCAGTAAATACTCTTATTATGTGAGCAACACATTTTTATGTATTGCATATAATTCAGGGTGCATATTATGTCATCATTTTAATGTTCACCGTCAGCCTGATTTAAAATCTTTTTGCAGTCTTTATTTTGCAAATGATTAAGTGGCCATAATGGTGCTTAGTGCCAGAGGAAAAAAAATCCCGAAATCAATAATTTGGTAGTAAAATTTTGAGGCAATAAAATATTGAGATAAAGGCTGTGCCTGTTATCAACTTATTGTCTGTTGGATTCAAATACATCCTTCATTGCCTGCTCAATGAAAAACAGAAGGACCCTTTAAGTATTTTTTCCTTTGCTAGTTGGCATGATGTTAAGCTTTGTCAAGAGGGTGCAGGAAGGACACTGCATGAGAAAAGGGCTTTCCTTCTGGGTTCTGGTGTGCTCCTAGGTAGGCTCCTGCAACACAGGCAGCTTCTCCTGTAGCACATACTTGCACTGGCAGCACAAAAGCTTCTCTAGCACCTGGCTCCTGTCATGTATACGTGTGGTAGTAGCTGCACCCAGAGGCCAGAAGTTTCCCCAGTCATCTGCCTCAGGCAGTTTTGTAACCGTGGACATCATGGTGAGCACCTTCCCCAGCACTCTCAGAGGTAGACTTCTGACAAGTTCTAAAGGGCAGATTTCTAGCAAATTCTACCAGAGCAGCAACACAATGATTTATCTGCCATCCAGCAAGCTACATCTGTGCCATCTCTTTCAAGTTCTGCATCTCAGGCTTGGAGAGGAAATTCTTCCTTGGGTCCCTTATCTTATCCCTAGGGATAGGGGTTGTTCTTTGTATCAACTGATTCTACATTCTTCAGAATTTGCTATTATTAGCCAACTCCTAGTAACTATAATCCCCTTTATAGCTAATAATTCTTTATTATAACTTTCCTTGTTCAGATCACTTGGTGGGGCTTACCTGGTGGCGCAGTGGTTGAGAGTCCGCCTGCCGATGCAGGGGACATGGGTTCGTGTCCCGGTCCGGGAAGATCCCACATGCCGCGGAGCAGCTGGGCCCGTGAGCCATGGCCGCTGAGCCTGTGCGTCCGGAGCCTGTGCTCCGTACAAACTATGACAGAACCACTGTGATTCTGCGTAATGTTAATATTAAAGAGATCACTGTAAATATCTTAGAGAAAATTCTGAGAAAAGAAAAACAATTTTTAAAATATGCTAGAAATGTGAATATTTGTGCATTTGAAGGAGGCATCCACTGTTTATATTTATTCTTCTAAGAAATTCTCTTGAATTAGGATAATTTTAAATTATGCTAGATCTTCAGGAACCCATCCCTTATATGTGACTGTTCCATACACACACAAAAGCTTTCTAAAATGTTGTTGATGTCTTACGTAAGACACAATCTCACTAAGTGTTGAATCTACAATTTATGCATAAATATAATGTTTTATAACTGCAAATATGAAACCACACACTGACCAAAATTGCAGAATGTTTAAAAATATTTTGAAATTGCAATGAGGTATGACTTTGTTCTCAAAGCAACATTCTTTTATGCATCTCTTACCAGAACCTGCATCATGCTGATCCTGTCTGTTCAGTCAAGTATCTTTTTCCTTGCACTGAAAAGGAGTCACAGGGGGAATAAACTACTAGGCAGAATGGATTAGCATCTAGCTTGCAGACCACTGTGAATATTTATAGAGAATTTGAGTATCATTAGCTGAGTCTTTTTCTCAAAGCACTGTTTTTTTTAATATGTGATCAGAATAATACCTGAGAAAAGAAAAGTCTGTGTGAGTATGTGTTTGTACACGGACATATATGTACATGTGCTCATATCTGTGTAACTTGCCCACTGGCATTTTTCCTATGGTATTCTCAGTCTCCTTCTTAGGCCCAGTTCTGTCTTTTATCTCTCATTTTAGGTATCTTACAAAGTCTAGAACTAGACCTTTTTCTTGAGACATGAGAAATGGAAGCAGAGTTCACTTTATGAAAACAAGACAGGCTCCTTCAAGAGAAATCAAGAAATACAGATAAGCAGTGCTTTCTTCGGCAGCACCTATACTAAAATTGGAATGATACAAAGAAGATTAGCATGGCCCCTGTGCAAAGAAATACAGATAAGCAAGTCTATAACTAATACCCATAATTCCTCTAACTTATCCAGAGTCAATTTCTGTTACCACCTTGTATACACATACACATGTATGCACATTCACATATGAAAATCACATTCTCCAGGATATTTCTCTTAATATGAAATATTTGCATTTACTGTTTTGTAACAGATTTTTCCAATTAGTCCACTTGTATTATATTTTGTATTCAGTACCACAACATTTCAGTATCGAAAAGAGTACAAGGTAATATTAAATAACTAAAAGAGGAATATGAAATACAAAAGAATTACTTTTTTTAAGTCTGAAAAAACCCTCGAACTAGGAATATTTATTTTCTAACAAAGCATTGTGTTGACCAAACAAATTGCTTTTGGCTAAGTCCCCTTCTTTTGGAGGAAAACAGCACTGTTTTTAATAATTATAATTATTGAAATGCAACTAAAAATGCATGAAGTATGTCCAGATATATCAGAAATAATGGTCAGATCAAAAGTTTAAGGTTCAAAAGACTGGTATCTAGAATAGGAAACATCGAAGCAGATCAGGCCACTTGGTTCTCACTAAATTTTATATTTTATTTCCATGACCAAAAAGAAAAAGTTGATAAGCTGTCTCAAAGTCAGTTATGAAAAATCACTCTCTCTTTCACACAAGTTGGTCAAAACGAACTTCACAAATCAAGTAACTTAGTGAATTAAAAGTTTGCCACAGGATCAACACATACTTTCTCAGGCAGTGTGTGTGTGCACACATGTCTGTATCTTAATTGTAGGAAAAAAGCACTGTCTAAAATACCTCAAGTAGGGACTTCCCTGATGGTGCAGTGGTTAAGAATCTGCCTGTCAATGTAGGGTACACGGGTTCAGTCCCTGGTCTGGGATAAAATATCTCAAGTAAAGGCTGTTCTTTGTTATACGATCATATCTCAGAGAAGTAACTTCACTGAAGTGTAAATTCCAGAATAGATTTTTTTCTTCTGCCAAGAAAACTAAAAGGATCAGATCTGTGTCACCATTATCTAAGAATAAGATGATATCCTACGTTATTTCAACCTGAGAGGATAAAGAATTTCCTAATATGTAATGATTTATTTTTGATGTTGAACAAGCCACTTGTGGAAATATGTAAGCCTATTTAATATATGTTTCAAAATATTATGTTGCTATTAGTAAACAGAATCCTCTATCAAAATTAAAGACTTAACAGCAGTAAATAAACTTACTTTATTGAAACATTAGACAGAAATAGAAAACACAACATTTTTCATACTTTTCACTTAAAAGAAATTACAATATGATTCCTAAAGGATTTCAATATAAAAGAATTTTCATCCTATTTTTTAGTATTAATATACTGCTAATTTCCAACACAAGAAGATAACCCACAGAATCACATATTGGGAAGTTCAATTCTTTCAGGATGAATCTGGAAAACTTCCTGGATAATATATCTTCATAATAAATTACAGACAACTCAGAGGTTTAGACTGATCAAAGAAGCAAAGAAGGATCAGTAATTACATTTATACTCGATGGACACATTGTTCACCTAGGGAAATCTCTACACAGGGTTACCACCATCTGGCTGCTTTAGAAGGCATGACATCATTACAATTAAACTCATAATATCCTGACATGTAAACTCTGCAATTCCAAATACCTTACCCAAATACCCATATCATGATTTAGTAAGCCTTCAGAATCACTAGAGAAGTGGAGATTCACTTTGGCAACTGAATGCCTACTACATTAAAAATCCCTGTTTTAAGAGGTATTGAAACATGCACAAAATAAGATCTCTACCCTCTAGGAATTAAAATATAATTAGGAGAGGACATAAATGTTAAAATTACGAATATTAGCTTGTTTTAAGAGACAGCATTCAAACAGTAAACCTTTACCCATGTATATTAAGTAAACTATGGTTTCAACCCCAGCCATAAATGTATTCTTAAATTACAGTATCCAAAATTCTTCATAATTTTTGAAACTTATGGGTATTCAAGTAAAATATTTTGCTGGCTTAAGTAGAAAAAGATCATCAGTAATTTCAGACTTCTTTCCTCTCATAAAATGCTGACTGTGAGAAAACCAAAACCTCAGTGACAATATCGCCTCAAACTACATTATAAACTATTGTTGGGATGAAAGTATTAAACGGTAGGAACACTATGTATCATCAAACACTTAATTAAGAATAACTGAAATCCTGAATCTTGTAAACAAAATTGAAAACTTGGGCAATGAGGTTGTCAGGGCAGGAGAAATTTCCCTCTACCATCTTGAGTTCTTTCGGCTGGAGTAATAATAAAACTGACACAAGACAGATTAACAGGAGATAAACAAATTTTAATTCATACACACAAAGATCTCATAGAAACAGAATATAAGATGTGGCCAGAGCAGGCAGCTTTTATACTTTTTAGACAAAGAAACAATAAATTTATGAGCAACTGACATGACAAAAAAACTTAGGCTGTAGGTGAAATTAATTAATAATTAGTGAAGAATCTAAACAGAGTTTGGGCTTTGGGTAGTAAATTAAAGAAGTAACAAGGTTTGTTTATACAGACTTCTCAGCCTGAATTCCCACTCTCTGGCCATAAGGGCATCCTTCTACCATGTGCAGGGAGGGTACCTTTCATATAAGGGATTTATTTCCTGCTTTCAGGGAAACAGAGAGGAGGATTGAAAGTGTTCGTCTTGCACCAACTGTTTCTTAAGTAATTTTAATTAAAAATAATCAATATGCCACTGAGAAATACTTTGGGTTGGCCTGCCCTGGTTCCCAACAAGGTTAAATCTCTGATGTATAAACTCGAGAGGAGAGTCTCAGTAAATAATTACGGTGTATATTCAGAATTATTAAGTGTATAAAGAATAGAGGACTTATATATTATTATAAAACCCCTCATCAAATTCTCTGGGGTTGGAACACATAATTTTTCGAGACAGAAGCCCAGTGTGTCTCCCTTTCCCTGGCAAAGCAATAAAGCTATACTTTTCTACTTCAAAAAAAAAAAAAAAAAAAAAGGAATAGAGGACTTATAAATCTTCCAGAGATATTTTGGATGGTGGGGAGATAGATAACCTCATTTTTATATTTCACAAACACACACACACAAATAACCATAAGAGTCACAATGGTCTCAAAAGGCCCACTGATGATTAAAAAAACACAGCTGATTTAGGGTTTAATATTGCATGTTGGAGAAACAACATGCAATAACAATCTTTTTTCTGGATAGACAACTACTGATGAAAAGAAGTTGCACACTAACATTTGCTCTAAAAGGTGGAGACAACAGTTTAGAAGTACCCTCAAATTTTGTTTTATAATTATAAAAAGTTGGATTCCAAACTTCCCTGATTTGGGGGAAATTGCTATTTGATTCTTAAGTGTCCTGAGAGTGTACCTTCACTGTTTCTCAAAGAAAAGTACCAGAATTTTCCCCCTTCAGAAGTCTGACTTCCCCATGATACATTTTGAATTGAATCATGGTTGACAGTTTTATTACAAATATGTTGCACTTGTAATTGTTACACCAAGGAAAGTGATTGAAAAAATTTGCAAAGTTATAAAATTGGACTTTAGTTTTATGGAGAATGAAGAAATAAATGTTAGCTTTAAAAATAGTATCCTCAGAGATGTATATATCAAGGCAAAAAGTTTCAAATATGATTTATTATTCACTTTAGGTATAGCACTTTCTGATCTGGAAAAAAAAAAACTGTCTAAAATTATTCCACTTTACATAAGTGGTGACAAATCACTACTTATAGATTTCTTTCCAAAAGTCTCACTGTCGGTGACATAAAAATTGCTTGAAAGGGTTCTGTGTGTTGCTATTTTAACATCTCTCACCACACTATACAAATGCCAGTCTGACCATTCTGCCTTTAGGGCTTTCACAAAGCAGCTTTCTTTAAAGGTTACAGGTGAAGTTATGTCTTCTAAGAATGTCAGCTCTCTTGACAGTTCTTCATGATGTCAACATGGTTGATACTAAAATTTAGGTAAACATTTAATTTGGGAGAGGATTCTATTCACATTTGTTAATTGTTTAATATATTAGTTTTATTTTTAACAAAAGCCATCCTGCTTCATTTGCATAGCTTTTAGCTTTAATTCTTTTATAATTTTCATCAGTTAAAATGACACCTTTAGACCTTTGGACCATTAGGCACTAGAGGGCAGATGTTTTATTTAGAAATAGTATTCAGTCCAACCTGGGTAAAGGAGACTTTGTCACACTCTTCATTAGAAATCCTCATCAACAAAAGAGCAAACTGTAAAATTTTGATAACTCACTTGCAGTTAGGAGGGATTGAATCTTGTAACATTTAGAAAACTATTATTGTGTTATTTCACTTTTAAAAAGCTGAAAAATATATTATAAGCTTTTTTGTATTTTTACACAACTCAAAAATGAATTCACGTAAGAAAAATAAGTGTGGCAAGCCTTTACATCATCAGCTGGGCAAATTATTATGCATTTTTGAATTAAAGGAAAAGCACAGAAATTCAGTTTGTAATAAAATGAATTCTAATGCAAAAATGCAACATTTTATTCTATCCTGGTGTTTGGAAAGGTTTACTTTCACTACCTGAGTAACAGCCTACAGACTAAGCTAATTAGTGTTCTAAATTGTATTAAAATATTCAATTACAAATTAGGTATTTTTAAACTTTTTCTAGTAAACAAACTGAATTGTTACTGCCTTGGGTTTTTTTGTTTTCTGTTTTTTGCTGGGTTTTTTTTAGTAACAATTGGGTTGGCAGTTTGGTAATGCTTTTCACAATGATTTAATGTCAACCAAAATATACCTTAAAGACTCAAAATGTATCTGACAAAGATGCAGAGAAAAGATATAATTTAAAAGTTAGCCAGTCACAGTAAAGGGGATAAAGAACACAGCCTCACAACTAGCTGTTGGACAATCATCGACAGGAAGACACTGGAACTCACCAAAAGAGATACCCCAAAGACAAAGGAGAAGCCACAATGAGATGGTAGGAGGGGTGCAATCACAGTAAAATCAAATCCCATAACTGCTGGGTAGGTGACTCACAGACTAGAGAACACTTATACCACAGAAGTCCACCCACTGGAGTGAAGGTTCTGAGCACCACGTCAGGCTTCCCAACCTAGGCGTCCAGCAACAGGAGGAGGAATTCCTAGAGAATCAGACCTTGAAGGCTAGCAGGATTTGATTGGAGGACTGCGGCAAGACTGGGGGAAACAGAGACTCCACTCTTGGAGGGCACACACAAAGTAGTGTGCACATCGGGACCCAGGAGAAGGAGCAGTGACCCCAGGGGAGACTGAACCAGACCTACCTTCTAGTGTTGGAGGGTCTCCTGCAGAGGTGGGGGGTGGCTGTGGCTCATCATGGGGACAAGGACACTGGCAGCAGAAGTTCTGAGAAGTACTCTTTGGCTTAAGCTCTCCCAAAGTCTGCCCAGGTAGGCTCCAGTGTTGGGTTGCCTCAGGCCAAACAACCAACAGAAAGGGAACCCAGCCCCACCCATCAGCAGTCAAGTGGATTAAAGTTTTACTGAGCTATGCCCACCAGAGCAACAGTCAGCTCTACACACCACCAGTCCCTCCCATCAGGAAACTTGCACAAGCCTCTTGGATAGCCTCATCCACCACAAGGCAGACAGCAGAAGCAAGAACAACTACAATCCTGTAGCCTGTGAAACAAAAACCACATTCACAGAAATATAGACAAGGTGAAAAGGGAGAGAGCTATGTACCAGATGAAGGAACAAGATAAAACCCCAGAAAAACAACTAAATGAACTGGAGATAGGCAACCTTCCAGAAAAAGAATTCAGAATAATGATAGTGAAGATGATCCAGGACCTTGGAAAAAGAATGGAGGCAAAGATTGAGAAGATGCAAGAAATGTTTAACAAAGACGTAGAAGAATTAAAGGACAAACAAACAGAAATAAACAATACAATAACCGAAATGAAACTACACAAGAAGGAATCAATAGCAGAATAACTGAGGCAGAAGAACGGATAAGTGACCTGGAAGACAGAATGGTGGAATTCACTGCGGTGGAACAGAATAAAGCAAAAAGAATGAAAAAAAATGAAGACAGCCTAAGAGACCTCTGAGACAACATTAAACGCAACAACATTCACATTATAGGGCTCCCAGAAGAAGAGAGAGAGAAAGGGCCAGAGAAAATATTTGAAGAGATTATAGTCGAAAACTTCTCTATCATGGGAAAGGAAATAGCCACCCAAGTCCAGGAAGTGCAGTGAGCCCCATACAGGAAAAACCCAAGAAGAAACACGCTGAAACACATAGTAATCAAATTGGCAAAAATTAAAGACAAAGAAAAATTATTGAAAGTGGCAAGGGAAAAACGACAAATAACACACAAGGGAACTCCCATAAGGATAACAGCTGATTCCTCAGCAGAAACTCTACAGGCTAGAAGTGACTGGTACAATATATTTAAAGTGATGTAAGAGAAGAACCTACAAACAAGATTATTCTACCCGGCAAGGATCTCATTCAGATTTGATGGAGAAATCAAAAGCTTTACAGACAAGCAAAAGCTAAGAGAATTCAGCATGACCAAACCAGCTCTACAACAAACGCTAAAGGAACTTCTCTAAGTGAGAAACACAAGAGAAGAAAAGGACCTACGAAAACAAACCCAAAACAATTAAGAATATGGTCATAGGAACACATATATCGATAATTACCTTAAACATGAATAGATTAAATGCTCCAACCAAAAGACACAGGTTCGCTGAATGGATACAAAAACAAGACCCATACATATGCTGTCTACAAGAGACCCACTTCAGACCTAGGGATACATACAGACTGAAAGTGAGGGGATGGAAAAAGATATTCCATACAAATGGAAATCAAAAGAAAGCTGGAGTAGCAACACTCATATCAGATAAAATAGACTTTAAAATAAAGAATGTTATAAGAGACAAGGAAGGACACTAAATAATGATCAAGGGATAAACCCAAGAAGAAGATATAACAATTATAAATATATATGCACCCAACATACGAGCACCGCAGTACATATGGCAACTGCTAACCACTATAAAAGAGGAAATCAACAGTAACACAATAATAGTGGGGGACTTTAACACCTCATGTACACCAATGGACAGATCATCGAAAATGAAAATAAATAAGGAAACAGAGTCTTTAAATGACACAATAGACCAGATAGATTTAATTGATATTTATAGGACATTCCATCCAAAAACAACAGATTACACTTCTTCTCAAGTGCGCATGGAACATTCTCCAGGATAGATCACATCTTGGGTCACAAAAAAAGCCACAGTAAATTTAAGAAACTTGAAATCATATCAAGCATCTTTTCTGACCACAACATTATGAGATTAGAAATGAATTACAGGGAAAAAAATGTAAAAAACACAAAAACATGGAGGCTAAACAATACGTTACTAAATAACGAAGAGATCACTGAAGAAATCAAAGAGGAAATCAAACATACCTAGAGACAAATGACAATGAAAACATGACGATCCAAAACCTATGGGAAGCAACAAAAGCAGTTCTAAGAGGGAGTTTATAGTTACGCAAGCCTACCTCAAGAAACAAGAAACATCTCAAATAAACAATCTAACCTTACACCTAAAGGAACTAGAGAAAGAAGAACAAACAAAACCCAAAGTTAGTAGAAGGAAAGAAATCATAAAAGTCACAGCAGAAATAAATGAAATAGAAACAAAGAAAACAATAGCAAAGATCAATAAAACTAAAAGCTGGTTCTTTGAGAAGATAAACAAAATTGATAAACCATTAGGCAGACTCATCAAGAAAAAGAGGGAGAGGACTCAAATCAATAAAATTGGAAATGAAAAAGAAGTTACAACAGACACCGCAGAAATGCAAAGCATCCTAAGGGATTACTACAAGTAACTCTATGCCAATAAAATGGACAACCTGGAAGAAACGGACAAATGCTTAGAAAGGTATAACCTTCCAAGACTGAACCAGGAAGAAATAGAAAATATGACCAGACCAATCACAAGTAATGAAATTGAAACTGTGATTAAAAATCTTCCAACCAGGGGCTTCCCTGGTGGTACAGTGGTTGAGAGTCCGCCTGCCGATGCAGGGGACGCGGG
>NW_006775459.1:1701027-1739332 GCF_000442215.2 Lipotes vexillifer
AAAAAAAAAAATCTTCCAACCAACAGAAGTCCAGGACCAGATGGCTTCACAGGTGAATTTATCAAACATTTAGAGAAGAGCTAGCACCCATCCTTCTCAAACTCTTCCAAAAAATTGCAGAGAAACACTCCCAAACTCATTCTATGAGGCCACCATCACCCTGATACCAAATCCAGACAAAGATATTACAAAAATAGAAAATTCCAGACCAATATCAGTGATAAATATAGATGCAAAAATCCTCAACAAAATACTAGCAAACAGAATCCAACAACACATTAAAAGGATCGTACACCATGATCAAGTGGGATTTATCCCAGGAATGCAGGGATTCTTCAATATACACAGATGAATCAATGTGATACACTATATTAACAAATTGAAGAATAAAAACCATATGATCATCTCAGTAGATGCAGAAAAATATTTTGACAAAATTCAACACCCATTTATGATAAAAACTCTCCAGAAAGTGGGCATAGAGGGAACCTACTTCAACATAATAAAGGCAATATATGACAAACCCACAGCAAACATCATTCTTAATGGTGAAAACCTGAAAGCATTTCCTCTAAGATCAGGAACAAGACAAGGATGTCCACTCTCACCACTATTATTCAACATAATTTTGGAAGTTCTAGCCATGGCAATCAGAGAAGAAAAATAAATAAAAGGAATACAAATTGGAAAAGAAGAAGTAAAACTGTCACTGTTTGCAAATGACATGATACTATACATAGAGAATTCTAAAGATGTCACCAGAAAACTACTATAGCTAATCAATGAATTTGGTAAAGTTGCAGGAAACAAAATTAATGCACAGAAATATCTTGCATTCCTATAAACTAATGATGAAAAATCTGAAAGAGAAATTAAGGAAACACTCCCATTTACCATTGCAACAAAAAGAATAAAATACCTAGGAATAAACCTACCTAGGGAGACAAAGGGCCTCTATGCAGAAAACTACAAGACACTGATGAAAGAAATTAAAGATGGTACCAACAGATGGAGAGATATACCATGTTCTGGGATTGGAAGAAACAATATTGTGAAACAGACTATACTACCCAAAGCCATCTACAGATTCACTGCAATCCCTATCAAATTACCAATGGCATTTTTTATGGAACTAGAACAAAAAAATCTTACAATTTGTATGGAGACACAAAAGACCCCGAATAGCCAAAGCACCCTTGAGGGAAAAAAACGGAGCTAGAGGAATCAGACTCCCTGATTTCAGACTATACTACAAAGCTACAGTAATCAAGACAATATGGTACTGGCACAAAAACAGAAACATAGGTCAATGGAACAAGATAGAAAGTCCAGAGATAAACCCACGTACCTATGGTCAACTAATCTATGACAAAGGAGGCAAGGATATACAATGGAGAAAAGGCAGTCTCTTCAATAAGTGGTGATGGGAATACTTGACACCTCCATGTAAAAGAGTGATATTAGAACACTCCCTGACACCATACACAAAAATAAACTCAAAATGGATTAGAGACCTAAATGTAAGACCAGACACTATAAAACTCTTAGAGGAAAACATAGGAAGAACATTCTTTGACATAAATCACAGCAAGATCTTTTTTGACCCACCTTCTAGAGTAATGGAAATAAAAACAAAAATAAACAAATGGGACCTAATGAAACTTAAAGCTTTTGCACAGCAAAGGAAACCATAAAGAAGATGAAAAGACATCTCTCAGAATGGGAGAAAATATTTGCAGATGAATCAACGGACAAAGGATTAATCTCCAAAATATATAAACAGCTCATGTAGCTCAATATTCAAAAAACAAATAACCCAATCCAAAAATGGGCAGAAGATCTAAATAGACATTTCTCCAAAGAAGACATACAGACGGCCAAGAGGCAAATGAAAAGCTGCTCAACATCACTAATTATCAGAGAAATGCAAATCAAAACTACGAGGTATCACCTCACACCAGTTAGAATGGGCATCATCAGAAAATCTACAAACAACAAATGTTGGAGAGGGTGTGGAGAAAAGGGAACCCTCTTGCACTGTTGGTGGGAATGCAAATTGATAGAGCCACTATGGAGAACAGTATGGAGGTTCCTTCAAAAAGTAAAAGTAGAATTACTGTATGATCCAGCAATCCCACTACTGGGCATATACCCAGGGAAAACCATAATTCCATAATACACATGCACCCCAATGTTCATTGCAGCACTATATACAATAGCCAGGTCATGGAAGAAACCTAAATGCCCATTGACAGACGAAGGGATAAAGACGAAGTGGTACATATATACAATGAAATATACTCAGCCATAAAAAGGAACGAAATTGGGTCATTTGTTGAGACGTGGATGGATCTAGAGACTGTCATACAGAGTGAAGTAAGTCAGAAAGAGAAAAACAGATACCGTATATTAACACATGAATGTGGAACCTAGAAAAATGGTACAGATGAACCGATTTGCAGGGCAGAAGTTGAGACACAGATGTAGAGAACAAACATATGGACACCAAGGTGGGGGAAAGCCGTGGGGGGGTGAGGATTGTGGTGTGATGAACTCGGCGATTGGGATTGACATTTATACACTGATGTGTATAAAACTGCTGATTAATAAGAACCTGCTGCATAAAAAAATAAATAAAATAAAATTCAAAAAACATTAAAATAAAATAAATAAAATAAAAGTTAACAATGTTGCACAAAATATATATATCTAAGGATAAGTAGTACTAACATTACAAAAAAAAAAAGGAAAAATCAAATGATCCTATTCCATTGTTCACCTGGGGAAAATTGCAGGCAAAGCAATTATATATCAAGGTTTTGAAGATTCATAAGACCACAACTGAAATGAAAGCATCATTTAGGTTTATTACACCATCACATGAACTTCATGCCCAATCACCCATCTGGTTCATAAGAATCAGGAAATAAAGTCTGATTCATCCTGTCTGACACTGACTGTAGGACATTTACTTCACTGCCCACCCCAAGTTCTGGGATTACCACTCTCCCTCCTGCTGGAGAATTCTTAAAACATTTTTGAAGCATACCAGGAAATCATTCATCTCTGCTATTGGGCAAAGTTTAAGAACTAGCATGGGTTCTCAGAGTTGCTTTTTACATAATAGCTTATGTTATTATAGGACTGTTATCAAACTACTTCCCCAGTAGTTATGACTTTCCATCCTTAAATTGGTGCAGATAGCTCTGCTAACCTCCCTCAGATGTGAGGTATGATAGCCATGGCACACTGCCATCTCACATGTTACCATCAACTCTAAGTTTATCATCAATATATAAGCGTCTCTAAATTGTGCATTTCCAATTAGGGATTTGTTCTGTCTTCCACTCCTGAGTACCAGGATTCCATTTCATTTATTTGGAATCCATCTTTATTGTAGGTGTATATCTAGTTGGCAGCCATATAGTGACTTTTACCACCCTCAGATCCCCACCTCCAGCTGTCTATGACCAAGCGCCAATTCATGCTGCTATTTTTATTGGTTCACCAAACCTGTAGCAGCTTCAATAAGAGTTTATAAACTTAGGTGTTTAAATTTTAATGTTAAAGGTAGTATATATCCGTGTTGCAGATATATACCATCCCAATACTCCTACATGCTGAAAGAAACAAAGGAAGACAGAAGTGAGGGGAAAAGATAAGTAGGAAGGAAAACAGGGAAGGAAGGAGGGAGGGAGGGAGAGAGAAAGAGAAAGAAGGAAAGAAGAAAGGAGGGAAGGAGGGAAGGCAGGAAGGCAGGAATTAAGGAAGGAAAATTTCTGCCTTTAACTAGCTGGTTGATTATGGGGAGAAAACTTGCCTGCCTGGGTGTCATTTTCTTTTCAGTTTTAACATGTAAATCCGTGTTTTGTACAATTTTATTTTTGCAACCATACATTTAATTGAATCTGAGGCCAAGTCCAATATATTAAACAAAGGTTTGGCTGTTCAGTTCTCTGATCTCTGGCTCCCTCAGAATACAGCATGATAATCCCCAGGATAAGAAAATAATAACTATATTTAATGAGACCTTACCATATGTCAGGCATTCTGCTATGACAGTCACATACACTATTCATTTTTCTAGCAAAACAAGCTATTAATATGTACAGGGAGCAGTATGGAGTGTTGGTTTAGTAGTTAGGATGCAGAGTCAGTCTGCCAGGGTAGGAAAGTCAAGGCTAACCCCTGCTTAACTATATCATTTGAACAAGTTACTTAATTTGTCTGTGCCTTGGTTTCTTCATCTGTAAGAAAGAAATAATATTACTTTCCTTATGGGCATAGTGGTGTGGGGTTTAAATCAGAAAAAATATCCAAGCACATAATAAATACTCAATGCCCGTGAACCATTCTTATTAGATCCAATTTATAGGTTAGAAAAGTGGGGCTCAGAGAATTTAAGTAACAATCCTAAATCACATAGCAATCAAACGTCATAGCTAAAGATCAACCCTGTCTGCAACCCCTAAGTCATGCTCCTATCCACTATATTAGATGATTTCTTAGATCCTCACCTTGAGATCACCCATAATTTTGTGATATATTAACCCAAAGTTAAGTCATCAAACTGTTCTTATCTTTTTAATTGGCTTATGTTTCTGACAAACTGATTCTTAATAATTTTAAAATACAGAATCTAGCTACTTTGGTATTGCTAAACTATTGTTATGCACATGTGAAAATAAAAACCTTTTAAACAGGTTCATAGTATTATATCACATGATATCCCATAATCACTTTCACTGATTCTTGGTCATTATATTTTTTTTCCAGATTTTAGGGAGAGGGATTTTGGGTTTTATTTTGTTACTAAAACCATATTGAAATAAATATTCATTTATAAAAATCTCTGTGCACTGGCATGACTCTAGGAATTTCTAACATTGATGACATTAATACCACTGTTAAAAAAGTATGTGCTTTTATACTATGCTACATACTGCCAAAGCTCCCTTCAAAAAGTTACACCAATTCACATGCTCATGTGAGTCTATATCCCCTCTCTCTTGACATTTTTTAAAATAACAACATAATTCAAGAAAAGAAAATTTTTTTGAATTTTATTTTATTTATTTTTTTATACAGCAGGTTCTTATTAGTTATCTATTTTATACATATTAGTGTATATATGTCAATCCCAATCTCCCAATTCATCACATCACCAACCCCTCCCCCACCGCTTTCCCCCCTTGGTATCCATACGTTTGTTCTCTACATCTGTGTCTCTATTTCTGCCCTGCAAACCAGTTCATCTGTACCATTTTTCTAGGTTCCACATATATGCGTTAATATATGATATTTGTTTTTCTCTTTCTGACTTACTTCACTCTGTATGCCAGTCTCTAGATCCATCCACATCTCTACAAATGACCCAATTTTGTTCCTTTCTATGGCTGAGTAATATTCCATTGTACTTATGTATCGTATCTTCTTATCTGCAAGTACATTATGCTGGTTGGCTTTTTATTTATTATTTATTGATATTCTACTGTATTTTTTAAAAGATTTGAGGTAGTTTATAACTTCAACATACATATAAATGTGACTGTTCAATTTAAAATATAAACAGTAATACATACCAATAAAAAGAAGGACAAATACATCAGAAAATTCGGAAGGATTTACTCCTGAATGCCTGGCACTTCTAGGCAACAGAGATATGGTAAAGAGTAAGACAGATAAGTCCCTGGTCTCATATAGCTTATATTTTAGTAGAATAAATAAATTAAAATATGAATAAATGTTATTTCAGTTAGCAAAGAAGGCTATCAATAAAGTAAGACAGTGTAACAATGGGCAGAGTTATTTTAAATAGATTAATTTAAACAGAGAGATAATATGACTACATTTCTATACTAGAGAACAATTCAAGTGGAAGCAATCAGTAAGGTTTTAAGCACCAGTTGGAAGACAGAAAAGCTCTACTGTAAGACAGATGAGCTGCTTGGTGGATCCATGCCTTTGATAATAAGGGAAAACAGGCAGCTTATGGCAAATCAAACGTTAAACAAAATGTTCTCAGTTCCAGATGTTATGTTTGTCCTCTCATTTTCAACAATTCATGGAAATCACTGATTCCTAATCATTTACCGTATGCAGTGGGGAGACAGAGGGAATTAAATCTCATATCCAATAATGGTCAATATAAAGAAAGCAAAAAGAGTAGAAAACAACCAGACATGCTTCACTTCCATAACTGGCTAATACAAAGAATCCCCCCATCTTTCAATGAAACTGTTTTCAGGCTCCTCAGAAGACCTCCAAGTTTTCATTCCAAAGCAAAGATATGAAAGTTAAGTATGATTTCCTGAAACTCAGGGATGAGGTGAGACAACCAGAGTATTTATGAGTCTCTTATTCTGTCATTCTAGAAACTGTAGAATGTTAAGCAGACTACTGATTCACTAGAGAAATACTCCTAGTCATCTCAGGTTTGTTTATAACAACAGACAAAGGAGAGACCTAGCTCATAGATCAGCATGTCATAAAATGGAGACAGCTCACTGCTAAGGGCAAATTTAGAACTCTGAATGAAGAAAAGATATGTGCCCACACTGCACCCAGACACAGAAATCCAAGTGAGATAATAAGGGTGTCAAAATTATAACTGCCATATATAGCACAAGAAAGTTCATAAAAAGAACTTAATTCTAATGTTGTAATTAGAAATTAATGGAAAAATCTCAACAAAACCTTCAGAGTGAAAACACAGCCCAGGGGGATGCATCTGAAATGATTTGCCAAATTAATGATTAACTGTCAAAGGACCTATACAAGCAAAATCAGAGAAGATTTTTTAATTATGTATGTATAATTCTATGATGATAAATTTGAAAGCATCAGTGAGCTGTACCCCTTTCTGGGGAAATAGTTATGTTTAGTTCAAATAGAAGGACAAAACCTTTTAGGAAAAGAAAAGAAAGAACTGTGGGGAAAAAAAATCACAAAATATCTAGTAGGGGAGGGGAATTTCCCCCTCTTTTCCCTCTTAGCTCTTTTGGCTAGCAATTAAAATGACATAAAGCAGATTAACAAGAGAAAAACAAATTTATTTTGCACATATGGGGAATCTACATAAGCATGAAGAATCTCAAAGACAATAAGGCAAGATGAGGTATATATATTGTTCTGGACTAAGAAGAAGAAGGTAGGGGTCTGGGACTTCAAAGGTAAGTAAAGTAATTCACAGGAAGACGAAAATAACTAATTTTTGGTAAACAAATGTTTGCTGGGCCACCTAGAGACAACAGGACAGAAAGGACTTATCAAATGGGCCTTGCTAGGTTCCTTCCTGCTTACCACACTTAGTTCAATACTTTACTATAGTTATCTATGGTGATAACTCCTTTCTGGAACAAGCTTTCTATCTTAAATTTTTTTGGCAGTAAGTGTGAAGTTCAAAGGTTCTTCCTGAGTGTTTTGGGTCTTGCTTCTTTTCAGCTCTAAATAATCCACATGCCAGAGTGGCACATCTTGGAGCAGCTTGCCCTGAACCTCCCATCAGTCTCAAAAGAAAGTTTTACCAGAAACTTCTTTCACATTCTCAAGGAAGAGATAATTGGCATAAATACCATTAAAGAATAAAGGAAAGAGCAACTTTGAATGGAAGACTCTTAATAGAGTTTATTGATGGCCTGATGTAACTTCCTCATAAAAATTAGTGTCCTCATCCAAACCCATTTGTGAAGGAACACCTTTCCTTAAGGCTTTGTTAGCAGCAATATTGCCTTTTTCCTGGTTCCCTCTAGAAACCAAGCAGGACCTTGCGGGGCTCCTGGACACAGCCTTTCTGTGTCCCCTGTTTCTTGTTTGTAGGAAATAGGGAAGGTCATGGAGGTTGAAACCTAAGTTCCAAAGGGCAGGTTCAAACAGTTGTTGATCAGGGAAAGGAAGTGATGCAGAGACAAGGGAGGAGCAGTCAAAAAATAATAGTGCAGACTTGAGGCAGAGTCCAGGTTCTGCCTCAAGGGATACACATAATAATATCTTTGAGCTCTTCTACAAAACTAAAACCCCCAACAAATGGAAGATGTTAACTACTTGATGAAGCAATCTTCATTCCAGAGAAGGTCACAGTTTGATAACCTCTGAGAACCAGAGAAGCTCATCAGGTGACCACCTGAGGCCAGATTAAAGGAATGAAGGCCCTGCACACATCCTGATCCTTATCAGCAACCCCACCTTTGAACCATTGCTATAAAACTCCTCACCAAACCCCTGGGTTGGGACACACAGTTTTTGAGGGTACAAGGCCACTATGTCCCCCTTTGCCTGGCAAAGCAATAAAGATATTCTTTTCTACTTCACCCAAAACATCTCCAAGATTCAATTTGACACTGGTGCACAGACGCCAAGTTTTTGGCATCACTCTCAATTCCTTTCTAATCACAATAGACATTAACGAAAGGGGTGGTGGGAAGAAAAGTTTCTGATGTTATGTTTCTTAGGAGTCTTTGGCCTTGCTCTTTGATGTTCCAGGATGTATACCAGTAGTATCAAGTCCCTGATTCTAACTTTGAAGAGCCTTATTTACCTTAATGTTACCAGTGGGAGGAATTTGAGAAGAAAACTTTCCAAAGCAATTAGTTTGATACAACTCAAAGAACAAAGGAACAACAGGAAAGACATGCAAATGTGTGGCTTTTCAAAACTATACTGCCTTGAGAAAAGCTTGGCCAGATGCCTAGCAAAAAATGGCACAAGGAGAAGATTGAAATGTTCTGCTGTTCTACACTCACTTACAGCTCTGTTTTAATATTTAGCTTTAATTTGATTAATGTTATGCATTCGACACATAAAAATAGGCTTAGAGGAAATTCACATATGAATAAAGACGAATATTTCTAAATAAGATATAAGCAAATTAAACTCAACAGTGCATCTACCAAGTTGGTTTTAATTTAGGAATACAAAGATTTTATAATCATAGGAAATCTCTTTTAACAGAAATGTGTTCAAATAAGGGAACACTTTTGACAATCTCAATAGACTCCAAAAGGACATGTGATAATATTCAATACTTAATCCTGACACATATTTTAAGAAATGAGCAATTCACCATTATGTATCTTAAAACAGTATTTTGGACAATTAAATTCTAAAGGTTTTAGTAAGGAGACTAGAATACTACTTTCCAATATTATTTAATATTGATAACACCCAAAAAAATGTAGTGTAAAATTAATTATAATTAATAATTAAGTAGGGTAGCCTTATAAGAAAAAAGTAATAAAAGCTAATGAGTAAAATTAGTTACTATTGTCAGGGAGAAAACAATCTTCCTCTGCTCTTCTAGCTTCTCCTGGTTGGTCTAAGAATTAAACTGATGTGAGACAAATTAACAGGAGAAAATCAAACAAAAATTTAATAACAAGTATACATGGGAAAGATACAGGAAAACTGAGTAACTCACCAAAATGACCAAAGCCCTCAACTTAAATACCATCCTCAGCTAAAGACAAAAGAGGATGTTGAGGGTGGAGAGACTCAGTTATGGGAGGTTACCAGGAAAAGTACAGTAAACAAGGGTGACTGTGAGTTACACAGATTTAAGTCACTGCCATATCCACTGATGTTTCTAGAGATTTGGTCATCCTCCTCTTCTAAGTAAAGAGAAGGAAACATCCCTACAAATGCAAATCTCCCATACCAATGTAAGCACTTCTTACAAAAGGGCAACTCCTAATTGTTTTTAGAGCCCTTCCATGTCTGCTGTTTCTCAGAAAATAACCAGCTTAAAACAATATGCCAAAGTGACATATTTCAGGGTGGCAAATTCTTCTCCCTTTAACTATAAACTACAATAAAAAACTTCCAGTCATATAGCAAGCACAATCTAAGTATTTCATATATTTATGAAAAACATCTAAAATATTAAGATTTGAGTAAATCATGAGCCATTCCATTTTTATAAATCAGAAAACTGATTTATGTAAAAGTATAGATTCTTCCAAACTAATATCTAGAGTTAATGCCACTGCCAGCAAAATTCAGATGGGTTTTTTCTGAAGTTAGCAGAATGACTCTCAAGCTTATACACAGGAGTTAACACATCTAACAGGTAATATATTTTTGACAAAGAAAAATAATAGAGGAAAATTCTTTGTGCTAAATACTAAAAAATATTATGTCGAGGAGGAAGAAGTGTTCTTCTATCCTTCGAAGTTCATCTAGTTAGTCTAAGGATTAAACTGATGTGAGACAAATTAACAGGAGAAAAACAAAAATCTAATAATACATATACATGGGAGACACCAAGGAAAACTGAGTAACTCGCTCAAATGACAGAAGCCCTCACCTTAAATATCATCCTCAGCTAAAGATGAAAGGGGAGAAAGTCAATTATGGCAGGTTACCAGGAAAAGCACAGTGAATAAGGGTAAGACTGTTATACATATTTAAGTCATTGTCTTATCCAGTGATAAGAGTAACTAGAGATTTGGTCATCCTCCTCTTCCTAGTTCAAAGAAGGAGACACCTTAACAAATGGAAATTTCCCTTATAAATGTAAATATCTCTTACAAAAGGGTAACTCCTACTTGGTTTTCAGAGTTTCCCCCAACCTGCTGTTTCTTAGAAAATAATCAGCTTAAAATAATTAATATGCCAGTGACATATTTTAGGGGGGAAAATCATCCTCCCTTTCAACTACAAATCTATAATTATAATATAATGTGATATTGGCAGGAAATTTTACAGATACAAAAAAGTCATAAGGATATTCCTGAAATAGACCTTCATATAAAAAGAATTTAATATGTGATATAAAGGACAATGGAGACCAATAACAAAGGGATGAATTATTCAAGAGGTGGGAAAAAATTAATTATTAAAAAAAATCTTATTTACACTATATAGCATACTGCAATACGAATCTCAAATGAATTTGAGTTAAAGGATAAAAAAGCATATCAGAAAAATAAAGACTTACAGAATCGATTTCAGAAAGGGCAAAACTTAAAGAGTAAGTAGTAAATAACTCAGAAAGGAAAAGAAATACATTTATGTGTATGTATTTGTGCAGTTGTACAAAATTTTTAACAGCATGCATATCAAACAATAAAAGGAAATTAAAAAGCAAAATAAAATTTGGAAAAATTTGTCACACCTAGTAACCTTGAATGATTTAGACATCAAACCTGTGTCATTGCAACAGGGCTCTTTATGTTCAAGGAAGAGAATAAAATCACAAGTCAGTTTTTTTTGCCATTGTGAGCAGATAGGGTAAGGTGTCCCCAATGAACGAGAATCAGACATAACTTTCTTAACATAAGAGGAGCCATTTTAGGCCTAAGCCATTCTGTGATCTAAACCTGGCCACAATGCTTGCCCTTGCAGAAGCATAGGTCCCAGTGTTTAATGATTTGAAGTAAACAAAAGAAGGTAAAAACAAACATCTATTAGCAGGCCAGAAAGAGAACTTAATAATAGCAAAGATAATAAATTACTTACAAAGACTTTCAGTTCTGTTTCAGTGGTAAACCTTTAGGCTGAAGGACATTCTTGAGCTATTTCACAGAATTCAAACTCCCTGGAGCTCTCAACCACCAGATTAACTGGAACCTAGGAATCATAATGTTGACCTTTTCTGATCCTTGTGACTTTAACTAGAGCCTGAACTCTGCCAACCTTTGCCCCAATTCTACCACTGAATTCTCCTCTGCTCAAGTCCCTTAATGAACATGCATGTACCCTTAGCTTAAAACTTCCCCAATTTTGCTGTTTGGGGAGACACTGCTTGAGAAAAGACCCATGGTGTTCTCCTTACTTGCTGCAAGTAATAAACCGTTCCTTCTCCTGTTCTTTGACTTTGTTGTGTCTTTTGGCTCCACACCAACCAAGAGGCAAACCCAGTTTTCGGGTAACAAGATTATGCTTAGAAGCATAAGAAGCAAGCCAGAAATAAGAAACACATGATCATTACGTTGAATTATGAGACTCCTGATGTGACCCATTTCATATTTACATGCCTCCTGTGCACAAACCATTTTTCAGAGGAGCACTTAAAGAGGCAATAAATAAGCAAAATGAAGGGCAGTAAAAAATGAAAACAAAAGGGATTACCTTTATTGATGATGGTATTTTACTTATTATTTTGTTTTCAAGCTAATTAAGGACAGCAAGGCAATGGGGTGATGAAAGAAAGGAAAGTAGGAAGGGAAGGAGAGAGGATGGGATGGAGGAAGGGAAGGACAGATAAACTTTGAATTTTGAAAGCAGTGAATGAAAAATATATTCATGAAGAGGAAAAATTATTTTCCCTCTACCCTTCGAGATTCTCGGTTGAAAACCCCTTGTAATAGAAGATTAACAGGAGAAAAACAAACGGACATTTAATAACATGTATACCTCCTATATACATGGGAGATATCCAGGAAAATTGAGTAACTCCTCCAAATGGCCCAAGCCACCATCTTAAATACCATCTCCAGCTAAAGACAAAAGGGATGTTGTGAGGTGGGGGAGCCTGTTATAGGAGGCTATAAAGAAAAGCACAGTAGACCAGAGGGTAGACAGCAGAAGCAAGAAGAACTACAATTCTGCAGCCTGTGGAAGGAAAACCACATTCACAGAAAGATAGACAAAATGAAAAGGCAAAAGACTTTGTACCAGATAGAGGAACAAGATAAAACCACAGAAAAAAAACTAAATGAAGTGGAGATAGGCAACCTTCCAGGAAAAAAATTCAGAATCATGATAGCGAAGATGATCCAGGACCTCGGAAAAAGAATGGTGGCAAAGATCGATAAGATGCAAGAAATGTTTAACAAAGACCTAGAAGAATTAAAGAACACTCAGAAGAATTAAAGAACAAACAAACAGAGATGGACAATACAATAACTGAAATGAAAAACACACTAGAAGGAATCAATAGCAGAATAACTGAGGCAGAAGAACAGATAAGTGACCTGGAAGACAGAATGGTGGAATTCACTGCAACAGAACAGAATAAAGCAAAAAGAATGAAAAGAAATGAAGACAGCCTAAGAGACCTCTGGGACAACATTAAACACAACAACATTGGCATTATACAGGTCCCAGAAGGAGAAGAAAGAGAGAAAGGACCCAAGAAAATATTTGAAGAGATTATAGTTGAAAACTTCCCTAACATGGGAAAGGAAATAGCCACCCAAGTCCAGGAAGCACAGAGAGTCCCAGGCAGGAGAAACCCAAGGAGAAACATGCCAACACACACAGCAAACAAACTCACAAAAATTACAGACAAAGAAAAATTATTAAAAGCAACATGGGAAGAACGACAAATAACATACAAGGGAACTCCCATAAGATTAACAGCTGATTTCTCAGCAGAAACTCTACAGGCCAGAAGTGAGTGGTACAATATATTTAAAGTGATGAAAGGGAAGAACCTTCAACCAAGATTACTCTACCCGGCAAGGATCTCAATCAAATTCGACGGAGAAATCAAAAGCTTTACAGACAAGCAAAAGCTAAGAGAATTCGGCACCACCAAACCAGCTCTACAACAAATGCTAAAGGAACTTCTCTAAGTGGGAAGCACAAGAGAAGAAAAGGACCTACAAAAACAAACCTATAACAATTAAGAAAATGTTAATAAGAACATACATACCGATAATTACCTTAAACGTGAATGGATTAAATGCTCCAACAAAAAGACATAGGCTCGCTCAATGGATACAAAAGCAAAACCCATAAATATGCTGTCTACAACACACCCACTTCAGACCTAGGGACACATATGGAATAAGATATTCCATGCAAATGGAAATGAAAAGAAAGCTGGAGTAGCAATACTCATATCACATAAAACAGACTTTAAAATAAAGAATGTTACAAGAGAAAAGGAAGGACACTATATAATGATCAAGGGATCAAACCAAGAAGAAGATATAACAATTATAAATATATATGCACCCAACATAGGAGCACCTCAATACACGTGGCAACTGCTAACAGCTATAAAAGAGGAAATCGACACTAACACAATAATAGTGGGGAACTTTAACACCTCATTTACACCAATGGACAAATCATCCAGACAGAAGATGAATAAGGAAACACAAGCTTTTGGGCTTCCCTGGTGGTGCAGTGGTTGAGACTCCACCTGCCGATGCAGGGGACACGGGTTCATGCCCCGGTTCAGGAAGATCCCACATGCCGCAGAGCAGCTGGGCCTGTGAGCCACGGCCACTGAGCCTGCACGTCTGGAGCCTGTGCTACGCAACAGGAGAGGCCACAACAGTGAGAGGCCCACGTACGGCAAAACAAAACAAAACAAATCAAAAAACCCAAAAAACCAAGAAACACAAGCTTTGAATGACACAATAGATGACGTAGATTTAATTGATATTTATAGGACATTCCATCCAAAAACAGCAGATTACACTTTCTTCTCAAGTGCACACAGAACATTCTCCAGGACAGATCACATCTTGGGTCACAAATCAAGCCTTGGTAAATTTAAGAAAACTGAAATCATATCATGCATCTTTTCCAACCACCACGCTATGAGATTAGAAATCAATTACAGGGGAAAAAACGTAAGAAACACAAACACATGGAGGCTAAACAACATGTTACTGAATAACCAAGAGATCATTGAAGAAATGAAAGAGGAAATCAAAAAATATCTAGAGACAAATGAAAATGAAAACACGACAATCCAAAACCTATGGGATGCAGCAAAAGCAATTCTAAGAGGGAAGTTTATAGCAATACAAGCCTACCTCAAGAAACAAGAAACATCTCAAATAAACAATCTAACCTTACACCTAAAGGAACTAGAGAAAGAAGAACAAACAAAACCCAATGTTAGTAGAAGGAAAGAAATCATGAAGATCAGAGCAGAAATAAATGAAATACAGACAAAGAAAACAATAGCAAAGATTAATAAAACTAAAAGCTGGTTCTTTGAGAAGATAAACAAAATTGATAAACCATTAGCCAGACTCATGAAGAAAACGAGGCAAACGACTCAAATCAATAAAATTAGAAACGAAAAAGGAGAAGTTACAATGGGCATTGCAGAAATACAAAGCATCATAAAAGACTACTACAAGCAACTCTATGCCAATAAAATGGACAACCTGGAAGAAACGGACAAATTTTTAGAAAGGTATAACCTTCCAAGACTGAACCAGGAAGAAATAGAAAATATGAACAGACCAATCACAAGTAATGAAATTGAAACTGCGGTTAAAACTTTTCCAACACATGGCTGCTGAGCCTGCGCGTCCGGAGCCTGTGCTCCGCAACGGAAGAGGCCACAGCAGTGCGAAGCCCGTGTACCGAAAAAAAAAAAAAAAAGATCTTCCAACAAACAAAACTCCAGGAGCAGATGGCTTCACAGGTGAATTCTATCAAACATTTAGAGAAGATCCAGCACCCATCCTTCTCAAACTCTTCCAAAACATTGCAGAGGAAGGAATACTCCCAAACTCATTCTATGAGGTCACCATCACCCTGATACCAAAACCAGACAAAGATACTAGAAAAAAAGAAAATTACAGACCAATACCACTGATGAATATAGATGCAAAAATCCTCAACAAAACACTAGCAAACAGAATCCAACAACACATTAAAAGGATCATACGTCATGATCAAGTGGGATTTATCCCAGGGTTGCAAGGATTCTTCAATATATGCAAACCAATCAACGTGATACACTATATTAACAAATTGAAGAATAAAAACCATACGATCATCTCAATAGTTGAAGAAAAAGCTTTTGACAAAATTCAACACCCATTTATGATAGAAACTCTCCAGAAAGTGAGCATAGAGGGAATCTACCTCAACATAAAAAAGGCCATATACGACAAACCCACAGCAAACATCATTCTCAATGGTGAAAAACTGAAAGCATTTTCTCTAAGATCAGGAACAGGACAAGGATGTCCACTGTTGCCACTATTATTCAACATAATTTTGGAAGACCTAGCCATGGCAATCAGAGAAGAAAAAGAAATAAAAGGTATACAAATCAGAAAAGAAGAAGTAAAACTGTCACTGTTTGCATATGACATGATACTATACATAGAGAATCCTAAAGATGCCACCAGAAAACTACTAGAGCTAATCAATGAATTTGGGAAAGTTGCAGGATACAATATTAATCCACAAAAATCTCTTGCATTCCTATACACTAACAACAAAAGATCAGAAAGAGAAATTAAGGAAACATTTACCATTTACCATTGCAGCAAGAATAACAAAATACCTAGGAATAAACCTACCTAGGGAGACAAAGGACCTGTATGCAGAAAACTATAAGATACTGATGAAAGAAATTAAAGATGATACCAACAGATGGAGACATACACCATGTTCTTGGACTGGAAGAAGCAATATTGTGAAAATGAATATATGACCCAAAGCAATCTACAGACTCAATGCAATCCCTATCAAATTACCAATGGCATATTTTATGGAACTAGAACAAAAAATCTTAAAATTTGTATGGAGACACAAAAGACCCCAAATAGCCAATGGAGTCTTGAGGCAAAATAAACGGAGCTGGAGGAATCAGACTCCCTGACTTCAGACTATATTACAAAGCTACAGTAATCAAGACAATATGGTACTGGCACAAAAACAGAAATATAGATCAATGGAACAGGATAGAAAGCCCAGAGACAAACCCATGCACCTATGGTCAACTAATCTATGACAAAGGAAGCAAGGATATACAATGGAGAAAAGACAGTCTCTTCAGTAAGTGGTGTGGGGAAAACTGGACAGCTACATGTAAAAGAATGTAATTAGAACACTCCCTAACACCACATACAAAAATGAACTCAAAATGGATCAGAGGCCTAAATGTAAGACTGGACACTATAAAACTCTTAGAGGAAAATACAGGAAGAACACTCTTTTTTTTTTTGAGGTATGCAGGCCTCTCACTGTTGCGGCCTCTCCTGTTGTGGAGCACAGGCTCCGGACATGCAGGTTCAGTGGCCATGGCTCACGGGCCCAGCCGCTCCGTGGCATGTGGGATCCTCCTCGACCGGGGCACGAGCCTGTGCCCCCTGTATTGGCAGGCAGACTCCCAACCACTGCGCCACCAGGGAAGCCCGGAAGAACACTCTTTGACATAAATCATAAATCACAGCAAGATCTTTTCTGATCCACCTCCTAGAGTAATGGAAATAAAAACAAAAATAAACAAATGGGAAGAAATGAAACTTAAAATGAAACTTAAAAGTTTTGTACAGCAAAGGAAACCATAAACAAGACAAAAAGATAGCCCTCAGAATGGAAGAAAGTATTTGCAAACGAATCAACAGACAGAGGATTAATCTCCAAAATATATAAACAGCTCATGCAGCTCAATATTAAAAAAACAAACAACCCAATCAAAAAATGGGCAGAAGATCTAAATAGACATTTCTTCAAAGAAGACATACAGATGGCCAAAAGACACATGAAAAGATGCTCAACATCACTAATTATCAGAGAAATGCAAATCAAAACTACAATGAGGTTATCACCTCACAATAGTGAGAATAGCCATCATTAGAAAATCTACAAAAAACAAATGCTGGAGAGGGTGTGGAGAAAAGGGAACCCTCTTGCACTGTTGGTGGCAATGTAAATTGATACAGCCACTATGGAGAACAATATGACGTTCCTTAAAAAACTAAAAATAGAATTACCATATGACCCAGCAATCCCACTACTGGGCATATACCCAGAGAAAACCGTAATTCCATAAGACACATGCATCCCAATGTTCATTGCAGCACTGTTTACAATAGCCAGGTCATGGAAGCAACCTAAAAGCCCATCAACAGATGAATGGATAAAGAAGATGTGGTACATATATACAATGGAATATTGCTCAGCCATAAAAAGGAACGAAATTGGGTCATTTGTGGAGCCGTGGATGGATCTAGAGACTGTCATACAGCGTGAAGTAAGTCAGAAAGAGAAAAACAAAGATTGTATATTATCGCATATATACGGAACCTAGAAAAATGGTACAGATGAAGCAGTTTGCAGGGCAGAAATTGAGACACAGATGTAGGGAAGAAATGTATGGACACCAAGTGGGGAAAGCAGCAGGGGATGGGGGTGGTGGTGTGATGAATTGGGAGATTGGGGCTGACATGTATACACTGATGTGTATAAAATGGATGACTAATAAGAACCTGCTGTATGAAAAAATGAATAAAAAAAAATTAAAAACTCAAAAAAAAAACAAGAAAAAACCAAACAACCTGATTCAAAATGAGCAAAAGACTTGAATAGATATTTCTCCAAAGAAGAGACACAAATGGCCAATAAGCACATGAAAAGATGCTCAACATCACCAATCATTAGGGAAATGCAAATCAAAACTGCAACAAGATACCACCTTACACCCATTAGGATGGCTACTATCAAAATAATAGAATATGAATGTTTGCAAGGACATGGAGAAACTGGGACCCTGGTATACTACTGGTGGAAACTGGTACAGTCAGTATGGAAAACAGTATGGTGTTTCCTCAAGTAATTAAAGATAGAATTACTATATGAACCAGCATACTATATATTCTGCACATATACCCCAAAGAATTCAAAGTAGGATTTCAAAGAGATATTTGTACACCTATGTTCATAGCAGCATTATTCGTAATAACTAAATCATGGAAGCAACTCAAGTGTCCATGAGTGGATGAACAGATAAGCAAAATGTGGATATACATGCAATGGAATATTGTTCAGTCTTAAAAAGGAAGGAGATTCTGCAGTATATTTACAACATGGATGAACCTTGGGGACATTATGCTAAATGAAATTAGCCAGTCAGGAAAAGGTACATACTGTATGATCCCACTTATATGAGGTACTCAGAATAGTCAAAATCATAAAGACAGAAAGTAGACTGGTGGTTAACAGGGGCTGGGGGCAAGGAGTAACTGGGGAGTTATTGTTTAATAGGTATAGAGCTTCAATTTCACAAGATGAAAACAGTTATGGGGATGGACAGAGGTGATTTTTGCACAACAACATGAACGTATTTTTTTTTTTTTTTTGCAGAACGTGGGCCTCTCACTGTTGTGGCCTCTCCCGTTGCAGAGCACAGGCTCCAGACGCGCAGGCTCAGCCACCATGGCTCACGGGCCCAGCCGCTCCGCGGCATGTGGGATCTTCCCGGATCGGGGCACGAACCTACGTCCCCTGCATCGGCAGGCGGACTCTCAACCACTGCGCCACCAGGGAAGCCCCAACATGAATGTATTTGATACCGCTGAACTGTACACTTAAAAAATGGTTAAGATGGAAAAAACTTGTTTATCATGAAATATATCAAAGTGTAAATAAAATACATATGTATAATTTAAAGAATAATAATTTTAAAAAGACAAGAAAAGAAAGCCCAGAGATAAACCCAGGCACTAATCTAATCAACTAATCTATGACAAAGGAGGTAAGGATATACAATGGAGAAAAGACAGTCTCTTCAATAAGTGGTGTGGGGAAAACTGGACAGCTACATGTAAAAGAACACTCCCTAACACCACACACAAAAATAAACTCAAAATGGATTAGAGACCTAAATGTAAGACTGGACACTATAAAACTCTTAGAGGAAAGCAGGAATAACACTCTTTGACATAAATCACAGCAAGATCTTTTTTGATCCACCTCCTAAAGTAATGTAAATAAAAACAAAGATAAACAAATGGGACCTAATGAAACTTAAAAGCTTTTGCAAAGCAAAGGAAACTACAATTAAGAAGAAAAGACAGACCTCAGAATGGGAGAAAATATTTTTCTTATTAGAAAATAACTAATAAGAACCTGCTGTATAAAAAATAAGTAAAATAAATTTCAAAAAAAAGAAAAAAGAAAGGCACAGTAAAAATGGTATGGTTGTTATGCAGATTTAAGTTAGTTGCCTTCTCCATTAATAAGAGTTTCTAGAGGTTTGGCTGTCCTCCTCTTCCCAGGACAGCAAGAGAGACACCCTTACAAATAGACATTCCTCATAAATGTAAATTTCTCTTACAAAAGGGTAACTTCCACTCAGTTTTCAGAACTTCCCCTGTGTCTGCAGTTTCTTACAAATAAAGAGCTAAAAATTATCTTTATTACAAAGAGACCTATTTTGGGACAGCAAATTCTGCTCCCCTTCAATATGAAAGATATATGATGTAGATGACCTGTGTGAGTCTACTTACACATGGATTTTTTTCAATAAACATGTACTAAAGTACTACACAGCCAACAATTGATTGAATTCTCAGATGAAGAACTATGAATATGGGGGATGAACTGTAAAGTTAAATGGGGATTTTTGACTTTTCAGAGGGTCAGTGCCCCTAAACCCTGTGTTGTTCAAGGGTAAACTATACTCAGTTTTTCTGGGTCTCTCCCATGTAAACATATTATAAACATGTTTGATTTTCCCCTGTTAATCTGTCTCATGTCAATATAATTCTTAGACCAGCCAGAAGAATCTAGGAGAGCAGAGGAAAATTTCTTCCTCCCTGGCAATGACTAACAACAGAAGAGATTATTTAAGGGTACATATAAGTTTTAAGAGTTGAGTTTCCTGAATTCCATTCCCACCTCCCATGATGTCATCTCTCAGGTCATAAAAGCACTACCCCCAAGCTAAGATGCACTCCAGTTACCATCCTCATCTCTTCTTTCTTTTATCAACGCATTTTCTCCTGCCTCTTACACAAGTACTTGCTCATAACTGGCTATCTTATATAATAAACTAATTTCCCCCTAAAATGCAGTTAGGCACAGTAGGGCTCCCTACACCACTTCAGAGAATAAAACCTAACAGTGACTTTACCACCTGCATACCCTGTAAATGTGGTCACCAAAATTACCTTCAAAAATAAACATCCTCTTAAACACATGTGTGTGGAAGTGTGTGGCTGTGGACATGCGCATTTTAAGTTGTTTCTGGACACATATGAAAGGGAGCAGAATTTATCACCCCACAATATGCCTCTTTGGCATAAGGATCATTTTAGGGCTGATTATTTTTAAGAAACAGCAGACACAGAAGAAGTTCTGAAAATGGAGTAGAAGTGGAACCAAGCAGGACCTTGTGAGGCACTCCCAGGTACAAATCCTTTCCAGGTCCCCCGTTTCTTGTTTGTAGGAAATCAACTTCATTCAGCTTCCTTGACCTTCCCTGAGTTCCAAAGGGCAGATTCAAACAGGGAAGGGAAGGAAATGCAGAAACAAAGGAGGAGCAGTCAAGAAACCATAGTCCTTGTTACTCCTTGAGGGATACACATAACAATATCTTTGAGTTCTTCTGCAAGAACTAAGGCCCCCACCCAGGTGAAGGATGGTAACTTCAAGCTAAGCACAAGATTCCTGGAACACCACTCTGTCACCTCATACCAACCAATCAGAAGAAAGTTTGCACACAGTGGAAGATAATGAAGACTCTGACCCCCTCCCCAAACTTCCCTTTCTCCAAAACTTTCATGGTCAAGCAGAACCTTTGGAGTTGGTTTTTGGACATGAGTCCACCTTCTTCCCAGGCTGCCAGCCACCTGAATAAAGCAATATTTTCTTTCCAACCAATACAGTGAGCAGCAGAACCTGAGCTGGGTAACATTTCCACTTCCGTTGGCTTTTCCTATTATGATCCACCCAAAAATATCCGTTTCGACCCATTTACTATGACTTGTGTCTTTCTACTTAGAATGTACTAGCAAGGTCCTCATTCTCTATCACATGCTCAAGGACATCATCAATATTTCTCTTTTTACTACATCATCGCTATCAGCCAAACCTGAGTTTGGTAACAGAAGATACCCTTTGGTAAAAGAAATTCGCATTTACAAGGGAAATCTCCATTTGTAAGGATTTTTACCTCTCTATACTGGGAAGAGGAGGATGAATAAATCTCTAGAAACTCTTCAGTGGAGAAGGCGACAACTTATATCTTCATAATAATCCCATACCTTGTTTACTGTGCTTTTCCTAGTAATCTTCCATTAACTGGCTTCCAGCCCCCAGCACCCACTCTCTGCGTCCCACATCTTCTTTTGCCTTTAGCTGGAGATAGTATTTAAGTTGGTGCCTTGGGCCATTTTGGGGAGTTACTCAGTTTTCCTGCGTATACAGGAGATATGCATGTTATTAAACATTTCTTTATTTTTCTCCTATTAATCTGTCTTTTATTATTGGGGCTGGGGGTGGGGGTGGGTCAGGGTGGCTCTCAGCCAAGAACCTAAAAGGGTATAGGGAAAATTATTTTTCCCCTCCAACACATAACGTGAAATAATTCATTTTGGATAATGCATACCACAGTCATAGACAACTTTAAATTTCCGTGGTTAAATGAAGTTTCAAAAACTCTGTCCAAGTCTGATCTAAAGGGCTTACTGATCTAGGTCCTTTGAGAAGTAAAACTTTTCAAAAATACAAAGTAGGAAATTGTGATCACTAAGCCACAGTTACCATTGTGATGTTCCCTGTGTATGGCTTATTCAGAACCTCACAAAAAAAGAACACAAAGTAAGCTGGGGTCCTCTGAAGCTTCAACCCCATGCTTCTTCAAGGTTGCAATCCTGTGAGCTATTCTTGCAATGGCCTTTGATGTAAAGTAGTGAAAACATTGGATTATCCTAAGAATATCATTTTAAAAGGAGGAATTTCTGGGATTTCTCTTTTTCTACTGCTGACACAGAAAGACCTACCAATCCATGGGCAAGCAAACTGAGAGTGTGACAAGACCATCAGAGATTGCTCAGTTACAGTGAAGGACCTAGAGCTACCATGTTCCACAGCAGGGATAAATCACAGTTCCTATTTCCATAAGGCAGTGATCCATCAGGAAAGGGGAGCTGGACATGGGAAAAATTTTACAGTCAATTCACTATTCCAACACTCCTGGATTGCTTTTTCACTAATGAACACGGAAAGAATTCTTTCTACCACCAATATCTGATAAGAACCCATAAAAGATGTAATTGTCCATAAACATCATTTCTGAAATATAGATGTTCTGATCAAAGATGTTTTAGCCTACATTTGCTCAATTAATTTACACTTGTGCTCTCTTCTAGCACTGTGGGCAATGTAAAGCCTTAGTCACTGCTCCTGAAAAATTTCCTATTTAATCTCACTCAGTTACAATCACTGCCTTGGTTATTCATTCTATTGTACTTTGCATTCAGTCCACAATGCTCCCAGTCACCTGGTCCCCACTCACCCATAATATGCCAGTTTCACTACTCCAGCAATCATCTCCTAGACGTTTCTTTATTAGCCACTGCAAGCAATGTGGGAGCTGAGTTTTGCATTCTGTCTGCCCTTGGGATGTGACCGCAGAATGCTCCTCCACATCTCTAAGAGACAACCAACCTGCCAGAACTGATTTTTTAAGTCAGTCCTTTGCCCCATGTGGTCTCTCTTGATTCTATCAGCTTATGCCGAGGATGGAGTATACATGCCCTTGAGTGAACACCCAATGCCAATTTGAGTCCATTTTTCTCCCCTGTTTTAGCCAAGTGTGGCTCCTGCCTCTAAACTCTTATTGCCTTTCCTTCTGCCACCACAGCTGGTTTCTGTCCTGGAGTTTTATCTTCCCCACTGACTAAAGTACAGGATTGATTTCTGCACTGGGAGGAAAGAATTTAATTGGTGAATAACAGTCACTTTTGTTCCCTTGCATTCAGTGAATTTACACGCTATCTCAGTATTTCAAAAAATGGGGCCTTCAGGCAGGAGTAGCATTTGAATCTGAGCATCAGCCATCTATCCACCGCAAGCACTCAGTGCCCAGTGAAGTTAGGTTGTTACTTAGAAAGCCATAATAGGCGCCATAGGACCCTAACACATTCTATGTCACACACACATAGTCTGTCAACTTCCTAAAGAACAAAGACCCTATACAGTAGCTCTCCTGCTCACTTAATTTTTGTGAATCCCAAGTTAAATTATTTAAGGTATTTTCCCCACTAAAATTACAACTAAACTAATATTACAGAAAACAGAAATATTTGTCAATCTTTCTCAGAAATAGAGTTAAATTAAATATCAATACTTTTATAAGAATAACTGCTGTGTGGCAAGATTCAAATAGCAAGCCCAGCGCCTACACTAAGTGGAAGAGAGTGCACTCCTAAAGGACTTGCCTCCCTGCAAGAATACCCACAAGTTGTGTACCAGGTCATTCTATGTGTCTGCCTCAGCCACAGGGCCAATTCAGTTCTATGCTAGAGAACCAACCTATATCTAACTACCCTGCATCCTGGTATTGAACAACGTCAGTAACATATGGAAATAAATATGTTGTAGGACAAGGATCCACTGAATAAAGTAACAGAAGGATTTATTTTGTTTGTAGGGTAGAGGGAGAAAACCCACATTGAAAATCTAACAGGAGAGAAAGTGAGTAGTATGACAGTGAGATAAACTAAATGGACATCTGTGAATCCATGACTGGAAATCAGGGAGAAGTTAGTATTTTTAGAAACCTAAAAGATCTCATTCCCAACCCTCACTTCTACCCTCATTTCCATACATATGTAATTCACAAATAATTATAAATTTGGTATGAAGAATTATCTAGAGATGGATTTTTTCCCATAATGACTACTTTTACTATTTTTCAAAGTTTCAATTAATAATTTTTCTCTAAAATATTCTTCTGCTGGTGTGCAAAGCATATGCTAAAAATGCCAATAAGCTATTTCCACACCAATAGAAACATAATTAAATGAGTATGTGAGCATAAGAAGGAAGTCACACAGAACTGGCAATGTGTATTTAGGTTCACCAGCATTTTTTCTTTTTGAAATATTGTTAAGGATCAAGCAGTACGCAAGTCATCCCCCTTACCCCCAACCTTTGGAGGATAATAGGGCTATTCTTAAGACAGATAAGAGACTTTTGTAAATAACTAATAATTAAACAACTGTAACTTACAAGTGTGCTTTAAGAGCCAGGCAAAGTGTTACAGGAGGACAGAAAATAGATTGTTGCTTCATTTGGGGAAGGAGGAAAGGTATTAGGGAAACTTTGGAAACAAGGTTGCATTTGAACTAGGTCTTCAATGTTGAGTGGGATTTTGACAATTGAGTGGTGAGAGTGGGAGGACAGGGCCAGCGTAAATGCAAACAGGATTAGTAAAGGTAGAGGGTGGAGAAAGCAGGAAACACATAGGCTACACCTGTTTGCTATCAATGTTAAAGCAATAATTAAATTCCCTTTTTTTTTCTTGGCTTATGTCATAAACTTCTGATCAGTAATTTATTCTTCCAAAAGGACTTTTTCAGTATAGACTAGCCGGTGAGGCAAAGATGTAGATGATAGTTTCTAATAGAGATGACAAAACTGAACCAAATGAAAACCATAATAGCATTGAGCAACTTCAAACATCCTGACACAAGCTCAAGCCTTTTTCTACTTACAATGGAACTTCTTAAAATTTGGCCAGACTTACATATAATTTAAATTAAAATTACATATAATTTTATCTCTTGTTAAGCAGAAGCCACAACAAAAACTATGGTTCTAAATTTCATGACTTAATTCTGACCAACAGAACTGACAGAAGAGTATGGAAAAAACAGACTTTTTATGAAGAAGATGTGGTTGGGAGTCTTCCAGTTAAAAAATATTTTGTGAAGCAAAGTCTTACTATACATATAATAAAATAAAAATGATCTATTTTTCATATATATAGCAGTATTTCAGGTTCAGAGTAGACATTTAATATATTGTTGACATTATTATTACTATTGAATATAAAAAGTTATTAAGCCACCTAAAGTTCATAATAAACAACTAAAGGTTTGATATAGCCTAGACTTCAGAAAAACATTTCAAAACATTCAGAGAAAAGATGCCTATGTCTTCAGAGCCATAGATTCTAAAAGGAAATAAACATTAAGAGAAATAGCAGATTGCAAAAAAAATTAAAATTCAACTCTACAATATTGACTCAATTTGGTCCATATGTGCCCATGCTATTTCCTTCAGGTGAAACTTCCTTTTCCACATACCCAAATTACATTATTTAACAAGTCAGACAGGAATTGCTTCTGCATGTCTCAACTAATTTTTGCTCTTTTGCCTCACATGTGACTGTATTTCTTTTATTCACTCTTGCATTACCCCTCTTTCTTTATTTTCACCCTTTTTATTACTAGGAACACTCATGGCTAGCTGAATCATTAGAGAAAGCACAGAATGCTGGCAACTAATATTGCACCCTGTCCCTTATTACACCTCATTACAGATGTCACTGGGCCACAGAAAGATGGATGAGGGTAAGAAGAATGCATCACAAATGACCTCATTTGAGTTTCTCCACTCCAACTAATGCCAACACCAAGACCTACAATTCATGAAGCTACATCATCAGCACTCTCATCTCGCTGAGAATAAGGACCAAACTATCCATTTGCACTGTAGCTCTCTTAACCTATATAAAAAGAAATACATAAAGAGTTATACAGGTACTCTGTTTTTCTGAACAGCACCTTATGCATGAATTATCTCAGAGCAAAAATATAGTAAGTTAAATCAAAATCACAAAAACAACTATAGTGGATAATAAAATGGCACCTAAAGTATAAGCTTAAGCTATCAATCTACCAGTAAAGTCTATTAAAAAAGTGGTCTATCATTATGTCCTAAAGGTTAGATTATGACATATTCTAGAAGCACGACTACTCTAGAAACGTAAAGTTGCACAGCGAAGTATGTATTCTCTGTTTTCATTTCTGTAAAGTATAAATTTAGAGTGGGTTAACAGAAATATACCAACTGATTGCAATATTCATAATGATGCAAAAGAATCATTTTCTAAAAGAGGGTCCATATCATAAAGATTATTCTTTCTTAAAATTAATGTGTGTGTGTGTGCATGTGTGCATGCATGTGTGTCTAAGGGATATTACTGTGAAAGAGAAAATGAATATGCAGAGGGGAATAAAGCAGAACAACAATAAGCAATTGTTGAGGTTTGTAGAATAGATCTGTATTTGCAAAGAGGAAAAGGTTCTGTTCTTAGAAAACCATTGGCCCCTTTACCCTCCCACATATGCTCTGATTAGCTCAATAGCAGTCTTTATCTCATCCAAAGCCTTCAACCTTGAAAAAGCATTCATCTCTATGCAAAGCAATTAGGAAAAAAATGTGCCCTGCACAAAGGAGATTCTCAATAATGATGCTTTGGCCATCCAGAACAACATGGAAAGGGGACAGGCATTAATGAGTCAGGTCTGCTGGAAGTAGAACACATTTTAGAAATAAAAAGCTTTGCTAAAAAGGGCATAATTCCATCTCTGAAGGTCATGAAATCCTCCGTGTTCACATCATTTCTGGATATTGTATGCTGAAATTAGAATAGTCCTCCTAAGCTTGGTTAGCATCTGCTGAAGCAGGTCAGCAAAATGAAACCAATTTACACAATTTGAAATTCTAATTATTTCAAAATGGTCATTACTTCTCCGGAAACTACTGCAGGAGCATATACTTGCTTAAATATGTCCATTTAATTTTGTTTTTTGCTTGCAAGTCTATTTGCTGGGACAACTTACCAAGAAAAACTAAAAAATCCCAGTTCCTTCAAAAAGTAACAATAAAGCTAGGACAGTGGTATCTGAAATAGACTTAGACTCTCAACCCTAGACTTAGTACTGTAATTTATGTTAAGTTTTATAATCCTAAAACAGAGTTTAAGTTGCAATTTCAAGACATGCACTGCAGTATTTTCCAAAAATAGCCATGCTAAGATTTCTGGTCCCACATACTCTCCCAGATCCTTGCCTCTCTCCCACCAAAAGGTGTGGCCTATTACCCTCCTACTGAAATTGAGTAGGACACTGTGATTACCTCCACAAACAATACAAGAAAAGATGCTGTGTGACTTCTGAGACTAGGTCAAAAGAGGTTAATTCAGCTTCCACTGGCTTTCCCTCTCTTTTTCTGGGCATGAGCCTTGGGAGCACTCTGCCAATTTGTAATACATCCAGCCTCCCTGAAGTCTTGCCACAAATCTGGCAAGTTCACACAGAGAGACTACAGAGACAGTGAGAGATGCCCAAAGACACCGTCAAATAATTCCAGCCACAGACTTCAAATCTTCTAGCTGAGGCCATAGATAATGTGAAGCAGGGACAAGCCCACAGAATCTGTGAATATAATAAATGATGTTTTGTGCTACTAAGTTTGGGGATGTTTTATTCAATATTATACAACTATAGTAACTGAAACACTCACATTCAACAAATACAGACTGAACTTGTAGAAAATGTTCCATTTACTGAATCTGATTCTTCTCTTCATTTTTATCATCTTTTAGGAATGGTGTAACACTTTCATATTAGATTAGATTCTTTAATGAAATAAAAGAACTTCATGTCCCACCAAATACATAAATGATATAATGGCTATTAAATACTTTGAACTGTCAGTAAGATCAAGTAAAGTGGACTTCCCTGGTGGAGCAGTGGTTAAGAATCAACCAGCCAGACAGGTTCGATCCCTGGTCTGGGAATATCCCACATTCCACAGAGCAACTAATAAGCCCGTGGGCCACAACTACTGAGCCTGTGCTCTAGAGCTTGCAAGCCACAACTACTGATCCCATGCGCCACAACTACTGAGCCCGTGCACTCTATGGCCCGCATGCTGCAACTACTGAGCCTGCGTGCTGCAACTACTGAAGCCCGTGCACCTAGAGCCCATGCTCCACAACAAGAGAAGCCACCGCAGTGAGAAGCCCACACACTGCAACAAAGAGTGCCCCACTCGCCACAACTAGAGAAAGTGTGTGTGCAGTAACGAAGACCCAACGTAGCCAAAAATAAATTAAGAAAAAAAAAGATCAAATGAAGTGTAAAATTTTCCCAAATGAGTTCTAAAGATCTGTCCTTTGCCCACTTTTCCTGGGACACCCTTATTCCCACCCCCCGCAAACACATACAAGTTATCTCTAATATGGCCAAGGGATAAAACAAATAACAAGCTAGATATGTTTCTCTCTTATTCTTCATCTCTTACTTCCAACATTCCAGCATCTTGTCCCTGAGAGTCAAAGTCCAAGCAAGAGAAATTACTAACTTGCGGGGATTGTCAGAGGAAATTGATAACCTTCAATGAAAAATCTCTACACAGAGAGAAAGAGCAGTTTTTAATGAAAGATTTGCTTGGTATCTAACTGTCAATAAAAAAATGAAGGTTGACATCTAATTAAACATGCACATTTCTGCTATTTGTACATACTTGCCACCATCATCATAGTAACAAATTATTTTTTTTAAGATCTATTAAGCACAAAAACTTCTTAAAAGGAATTCAGGGAATAAAAAAAGCAATTTCTCTTTCGAAAGAGAAATTAAGAAAACAATCCCATCTACTATAGCATCAAAAAGAGTAAAATACTTAGGAATAAATTTAACCAAGGAAGTGAAAGGTGTATACACTGAAAAGTAAAAGACATTGATGAAAGAAATTGAAGAAGACACAAATAAATGGAAAGACATTCCATGCTCATGGATTAAGATAATCGATATTATTAAAATATTCATATTATCCAAAGTAATCTACAGATTCAATGAAATCTCTATCAAAATCCTAATGACATTTTTCACAGAAATATACAAAACAATACTAAAATTTGTAAGGAACCAAAAAGGACCCTAAGAGCCAAAGCAACCTTGAGACAGAAGAACAAAGCTGGAGACATCACACTGCTTGACGTCAAACTATATTACAAAGCTATAGTAATCAAAACTATGGTACTGGCATAAAAACAGACATGTAGACCAATGGAACAGAATACAAGCCCAGAAACAAACGCACATATTTATGGTCAATTAATTTACGACAAAGCCAAGAATATACGATGGGGAAAGGATAGTCTCTTAAATAAACGATGATGGGAAAATTGGATTGCCACATACAAAAGAATAAAACTGAACCACTATCTTACATTATACACAAAAATCAAGTCAAAATAGATTAAAAACTTGAATGTAAGACCTGAAACCATAAAACTCCTAGAAGAAAACATAGGGGTTAGCTCCTTGGGCATTGGTCTTGGCAATGATTTTTTTTTGTTTGACACCAAAAACAAAGACAACAAAAGCAAAAATAAGCAAGTTGGACTAAATCAAAATTTTAAAGCTTCTTCTCAGCAAAGGAAACCATTGACAAAATGAAAAGGCAACCTATGAAACGGGAGAATTTTTTGCAAACCACATAACCGACAAGAGGTTAATACACAAGACACACAAGAAACTCATACAATTTAACAGCAAAGAAGCAAATAACCCAATTAATACATGGGCAAAGGACCTGAATAGACATTTTTCCAAAGAAGACATACAAATGGCAACATGTACATGAAAAGGTGTTCAACATCACTAATCATCAGGGAAACACAAGTTAAAACCACAGTAAGGTATCACCTCATACCTGTTGGGATAGCTATTATAAAAAAATAAGAGATAAATGTTGGCAAGGATGTAGAGAAAAGGGAACCCTGGTACACTGTTGGTGGGAATGCAAACAAGTACAGTCACTATGGAAAATAGTACGGAGATTCCTCAAAAAATTAAAAATAGAACTACCATAAGATCCAGCAATCCCACTTCTGGGTATATACCCAAAGTGGATTGAAAAATTATTTTGCACAGATATCTGTATTTCCATGTTCACTGCAGCATTACTCAAATAGCCAAGGTATGGAAACCAACTAAGTTTCTGTCAAAAGCTGAATGAATCAAGAAAATGTTCATACACACACACACACACACACACACATATACGCACACACACGCAACGCACACTGGAATATTATTCAGCCTTTTAAAAAAAGGAAATCTATCATTTATGATAGTATAGATAAAAATGGAGGGCATTATGCTAAATGAAATAAGCCAGACAGAGAAAGACAAATACTGCATGGTATCACTTGTATGTAGAATCTTAAAAAAAAAAAGTCAAACTCATAGAAACAGAGTAGAAAAGTAATTGCCAGGGGTTGGGGATGGGGGAAATAGGGGAAGGTTGCTAGAAGGGTACTGCTACAGGGGTACAAACTTCCAGTTAAAGATGACAGGGCCAGGGGTTGAGGATGGGGGAACAGGGGGATGTTGCTAGAGAGGTACAAACTTTCAGTTATAACATAAGGTCTAAGGATCTAATGTGTAACATGGTGACTATAGTTGATAGCACTGTATTATACAACCGAAATTTGATAAGATAATAGAACTTAACATTTCTCTCACACACAAAAAATGGGTAAATATGTGATGTGATGGATGTGTTAATTAACTCAATGGGGGGAATCTTCACAAAGTAAATGTATATGTATATCAAATCATCACATTGTACACATTAAATATCTTACAATTTTATTTGTCAATTATACTTCAGTGAAGCTGAAAAAAGATTTTTTATAAGAAAAACAATAGGCTTTTTTTATAGTTATTCAAGTATTTATAGAGCAGATAGAATGTGTAATGGGAAATTCTAGGCATTTGTAGATATGAAGAACCCCTTCAGGGATGTATAGTACAGGAGATAAGGCCTGCCCATAAATAAGGTAGAAAGTGATGAAATAAAGAAAAACAGATATCATTTTTCAGATATAAGAGAGATTGCTTCCATATGTAGAAGAATGATGTCATGAAAAAGCTCATGAATGAACAGTGATTTGAATATTTGGGGAAAGAAATTCTACGTAGAGGAATTAATGTGTAAAAGCTTAGAATTTGGAAAACATCATTGGAATCAAGAGAGCATGAGAGAGAGAGGAGGGAAATAGGATCAGAAAGGTAAGTAAGGACTATATTAAGGTGGGAGATTAGAGTCCTTTAATTATAGGAAAAGTTTGAATTGATTATTTAAGTAATAGGGAATCACTGAAGATTTTTTTGAGTAAGGGAATGACATAATATGGGCTGTCCTTCAGGAATAATGCTGCCTTTTATATATACTTATATAGCACTTTATCATTAAAAAGCACCTCACTGTATCCTATCTCATGCCCCCGTTACAAAACACTGTGAGGCGTGTAGAGGAGAGATTATCAGCAAAATAATTCACCCAAAATCATAATGTTATTTGGTGGCATAAACCAGACTGAGAGCCAAGCCTTTACCAAAGTGCAGCAGGCTTTCTACTGAAATGCACAGTGAGCTAGGTGGTGGTGTATGAGAACGAAGATGAAGAGACAAGTCAGGGAGGTTCTGAATTAATCCCAGAGAAAAATGATGAGAGGGAAACAAGATGAGACATGTCTTATTGATACAGAAAGCAAAATTATCCAGGTGGAGATGGATGTTAAACCATATTTCTCACTGAGAAGTAGAGATTATTAAACCTTTAGATGTTGTTCCACATGTATTGCCCCCAGTAAATCATCCTATAATTTTCCAGTTTATAAAGGGAAAATTTATGGGCCTCTTAGTAACTAAATTATCAGCATAGAAAATTAAGTGGAAAATACATATATTCCTTCTAAAACAACATAAAATCTTAACCTTTTCCTTATTTCATCAAGTTTATTTTAACACTGGATAACGAAAATGTCATGATCTAACAGAGTGGAATGGTATCAAAGCCCAGTATTACAAAGAGGTTTAAAAATACTCAAAATATCTTAGCAATAAACATTCCCCTTGTATTTACCTCAATCTCCATAAATAAAATAAATACCAAATAAAAGGATAAATTGCTTCTTCCTTTTTCTTTCTCCTAAATCTTATAAAAAGTCATAAAATTTCCATCAACACTTTAGACTTGTATATACAGATCTAATTTTAAAAGCCCAGAAGTGCATGCTAAGCTAAGCCTCAAGCATTGTAAATTACTAAAAAAAATCAATAAGAAATTAACATGGTAAACTATAGTTGGTCTTTTTTTTTTTTTTAACTATAGTTGGTCTTGAAGATCTTTGCAAATTCACAAAATGCTTCCAAATTATGCCAGTTTGTCCCAGTGCTCCAAGGAAAAAAGATAGTTTAGTCATATTTCTGTTTCCCCTTCTTATTCTCCCTTCTTCCCTAGTAACTGGTCCTGTGCCTTATTACAAAGGGAAAAAACAGTAATTTATAAACATAAAATCACAGCAAAGAGAAACAGGGTCAAATGAATATACCAGAGGCCCAAGAAATCCCAGGGCAGAATAAATGCCCAAGACTTCCACACAGAAGACACATGGGCAAAGTTTCAAGAGCTCCATGAGTGGGAAATGAACTAAAACAATGAAAATATTGCTGCATTTTAAATGACACAGAATCACCTTCTCTCCTTCTTAACAACTCCACCAAATCTACCAGCATAAGCAAGCGTCAGGAGGCACATTTCATAGTTAAGTTGACAAACAAGAACAGCTGCATGTGTCTGGCACACTGGAGAGTCTAAGATCATTTACCAAACAGACAACCTAGAAACAGGGTTTGAGAAGTAAGGAGAGAACCCACGTAGATGTTCATGAGAAGATATTCTATCAAAGTCCAGGGAGAAAGGGAAAAGGCTGTTTACTCCCAGGAATAAACGTGTTCACTCTAGTACTCTAGAGTACTAGTATCTAGTACTCTAGATATCTAATACTGGAGATGCTGAGTGGGCACTTCTGCCTGTAACAAGACCACCAACTGTATTGAAGGAAGTGCTGCAAATAATGAGGGAGAGAAGTGCCATCAGCTTTTCTTCCTATATTGCAACAGGAACATAGTCACTTCATCATTCAGATATCATTTTAAAAAAAAAAACCTCATTGAACACTGCTGAAAATACTCTTCTGCCTACAGAAAAGTTTGCTGATTGGAACTCAACTGGCTTAATCTTTTTAGTGTTTTGATCTTAAGGATCTTTATTCATCTCAGCCTTTCCCATCAGGAAAGATACTGTATGATCTTTCATCAACTAATTTGCTTGACTTGAAAGTCACTAAATCTCTGTGAAAGTTCTTCTATTTCAAGATGTTAAAGGGATTATAAAATCTATGATACAAACTGCTGAAAAAAATGTTTTAAAAACTTCATTTTTAAGATTGTGGGTCATACACATTTTATTTTTTTAATTCCCATTAACTTTCAGTATATTCATCACATTCTTCCCAAAGTGCGTATCAAATATCGATCTAAGCTCCATGTGCTCAGACTCAAGAAAGAATTGCCACTTTCCTCCTGAATCCCTGTGCGGGATGTTGGGTGTTTTCATTGATAACTTGGCCTTGATATACTGTCTTGACACCCTAATAATAAACATGATCTTTTCAAAAAGAAATAAATTTGAGGGCCACATGCCGACACCTTTGAATAGCAAGGCACCTGTAGTGTTTATATCCCACTTAGCTCTCCCATGTTGGCAGGACACAGACATCTGTCAATATTGATGTTGCATCACATCCCCCCAGTGCTCTGAAGGAGTGTTTTCATATAGTAGTGAATGGTCCAGATTTCCTAACCACACCCCTCTCCTGTCTCCCTTCACCTATTTTCATAGTTAGAAGGTTGATGGTAGCTGGCCTCAGAAACAATTCCTAATTATGAATATCAAACATTAGGAAGAAAAAATCAAGGTGGTGTAGGTAAGTCAGATCTTATGACTTCCAGCTGGAAATACTTTATGGATTTCCATAGTTTGTACAGTAAAATCTCAGATGCCTCTAATGGCTCACAAGCCTTGAGTGGTCTGACTCCAATGCCCCTCTTTGACCTCACCTTTATCTATACAGTAGTCCCCCCCTTATCCACAGGGGATACGTTCTAAGACCCCCCAGTGGATGCCTGAAACCACAGATAGTAGCGAACCCTATATATATATATATATATACACATACACATACACACACATATACACTACATACATACACACACACACACACACACACACACACACATATACATACACTATGCTTTTTCTTATACTAACAGGCGGGTGGCATATAGTGTGGACACACTGAACAAAGGGATGATTCCCAGTCCAGGTGGGACAGAATGGGACAATGTGAGATTTCATCACACTACTCAGAACCTCTCCAAATTTAAAACTTATGAATTATTTATTTATGGGGTTTTCCATTTAATATTTTCAGACCAAAGTTGACTGTGGGTAACTCAAACCCCAGAAAGCAAAACTGAGGATAAAAGGGGATGACTGTACTCCTAGTTTTTCATGATGCTTTGGCCACACCAGCCTTTCCTCCTGCACGTCCAGCAGCCAGCAGCATGTAGTGCATTAAACATAGACTGTTTTGCATATATTGAAGAATCCCTGCATTCCTGGGATAAATCCCACTTGATCATGGTGTATGATCTTTGTAATGTGTTGTTGGAGTTTGTTTGCTAGTATTTTGTTGAGGATTTTTGCATCTATGTTCATCAGTGATATTGGCCTGTAGTTTTCTTTTTTTGTGACATCTTTGTCTGGTTTTGGTATCAGGGTGATGGTGGCCTCATAGAGTGAGTTTGGGAGTGTTCTTCCTTCAGCAATTTTTTGGAAAAGTTTGAGAAGGATAGGTGTTAACTCTTCTCTAAATGTTTGAGAGAATTTGCCTGTGAAGCCATCTGGTCCTGGATTTTTGTTTGTTGGAAGATTTTAAATTACAGTTTCAATTTCATTACCATGATTAGTCTGTTTTATTTTCTAATTCTTCCAGAAAGTCCACAGTTTACTTTAGGGTTCACTCTTGGTATTGTACATTTTACTAGTTTGGACAAATGTATAATGACATATATCTGTTATTATAGTATCATACACAGTAGTTTCACTGCCCTAAAAATTCTCTGTGCTCTGCCTGTTCATCCTTCCTTCCGCCATGCCACACCCACCGCCCAAACCCCTGGCAACCTGGGTTTACTGTCTCCACAGTTTTGCCTTTTCCTGAATACCATATAATTGGAATCATACAGTATGTTCCCTTTTCAAATTGGCTTCTTTCACTAAAGAGTATTCATTTAAGATTTTTCCAAATCTTTTCATGGCCTGATAGCTCACTTCTTTTTAGTGTTGAATAATTTTCCATTGTCTGAATGTACCACAGTTTGTTTATCCACTAATCTACTGAAGGACTCACAGTTGCTTGCATGTTTTGGCAATTATGAATAAAGCTGCTAAAAACATTTGTGTGCATGTTTTAGTGTGAACGTAAGTTTTCAACTCTTTTGGGGAAATACTAAAGAGTGCAATTGCTGAATCACATGGAAAGTGCATGGTTAATTTTGTAAGAACTGCCAAACTGTCTTCCAAAGTGGCTGTACCATTCAGAATCCCCATCAGCAATGAATGAGAGTTCCTGTTGCCCCACATCCTCTCCAGCATTTGGTGTTAACAGTGTTCTGAATTTTGGGCATTCTAATAGGTGTGTAGTGGTATGGTTGTTGTTTTAATTTGCATTTTCTTTTCATATGCTTCTTTGCCATCTGTCCTTCTCTCTTTACATTCTCATATATTCTCTTTTCTGTGTAAACTATATTTGAAAAGACCATTACCTTCAAGTTTCTCCCTGTAATTGATGTTCACATGTAAATAATTTGATGACAGTGATTGCTTACCTAATTTGGACAATCTTTATAACACTTGGCATTCTGGTGATTTAACACAATTCACTTTAGGGCCTCAGTCTCTGCTTCTGTGAAATGAGTAGGATCAGACAATCCTTTTCAAACTGTGTTATTTGCTGAATCTAAAATGATTTTCATCAAAGAGAAAATTAAAAAATACCTAGAGACAAATGAAAATGAAAACACGACAATCCAAAACCTCTGGGATGCAGCAAAAGCATTTCTAAGAGGGAAGTTTATAGCAATACAAGCTTACCTCAGGAAACAAAAAAAATCTCAAATAAACAACCTAACCTTACACCTAAAGCAACTAGAGAAAGAACGAACAAAACCCAAAATTAGTAGAAGGAAAGAACTCATAAAGATCAGAGCCAAAATAAATGAAATAGAGACAAAAACAAAAAAAACAATAGAAAAGATCAATGAAAGAAAAAGCTGGTTCTTTGAAAAGATAAACCTTTAACCAGACTCATCAAGAAAAAAGGGAAAGGGCTCAAATCAATATAATCAGAAATGAAGGAGAAGGTACAACCGACACCACAGAAATACAAAAGATCATAAGAGACTACTGCAAGCAACAATACAGCAATAAAATGGACAACCTAGAATAAACAGACAAATTCTTAGAAAGGTACAATCTCCCAAGACTGAACCAGGAAGAAATAGAAAATATGAACAGACCAATTACCAGTACTGAAATTGAAACAGTAATTAAAAAATTCCCAACAAACAAAAAAAAGTCCAGGACCAGACGGCTTCACAGACGAATTCTACCAAACATTTACAGAAGAGTTAACATCTATCCTTCTGAAACTACTCCAAAATACCGCAAAGGAAAGAACACTCCTGAACTCATTCTACGAGGCCACCATCACCCTGATACCAAAATCAGACAAAGATGTCACAAAAAAAGGAAATTACAGGGCAATATCACTGACGAACACATATGCAAAAATCATCAACAAAATACTAGTAAACCAAATCCAACAATGCATTAAAAGGATCATATGCCATGATTAAGTGGGATTTATCCCAGTGATTCAAGGATTTTTCAATATCTGCAAATCAATCAATATAATACACCACGTTGACAAATTGAAGAATAAAAACCATATGATGATCTCAATAGATGCAGGAAAAGCTTTTGACAGAATTCAACATCCATATATAATAAAAAAAAAAAATTCTCCAGAAACTGGGCATAGAGGGAACCTACCTCAACATAATAAAGGCCATATATGACAAACCCATAGCCAACATCATCAACAGTGAAAAGCTGAAAGCATTCTGTATAAGATCAGGAACAAGACGAGGATGCCCAGTTTTATCTATCTATCTATCTATCTATCTATCTATATATAAAGAAAAGTGATTCAGTTATATATGTATACATAAATATGTATACATATGTATACATATATGTATATAACTAAATCACTTTTCTGTATATCTGAAACTAATACAACATTGTAAATCAACCATACTTCAATTTAAAAAACTCATGTGAGAAAAAAATAAAATAAAATGCTTTCCAGAGGCTTTCTTTATATCTTAATACTGCATCTACAATCCTTTTGGATGTTTAAGGGACTATAACCCTCTATCCAGAATATGCAATATAATTGTGTCACATAATTTTTAAAAGTTTGAAATACATAGGATTTTATAATTTTCCTTCCATCATCACTACTGTACTGACACTATATTTACCAACAATTTACTTAAACCTCTGTGGGATAAATTCAGCTCTGAATGACACATGGCAAAACCAATTTTAGATACCCAATGTCAAAATTAAATCAACATTTATTCAGCAG
>NW_006775459.1:1739342-1751857 GCF_000442215.2 Lipotes vexillifer
GGAAATTACAACACTGCTTTAAATTTCCAAAGATTATTTTAGTTTTGTTGCTCTTCTTAGAAGTTATCAGTCCTATGAAAATAGTATATTAGTGAGAAAATTTTTCCTGGGTATATTTACATTTATTTATCTCATACCTTTGCCTGTGGGTCTCCCTAGTTCCTGAACTTTTGTGCTCAGAATATCCCTAAATTCAGAACTGCTAAAGCATCTGCTTTCAGTAGATACATTTGGAATTTCCAGACATAGAGATACTCATACAAATCAAACCAGAAGTATCACAGTAAGTCAGATTTATATTTGACTCAATGACTGATTTTCATTTGATCAACTGCCTCATTTCTTTATCATCCTCTTGTAGGTGGGTCACAGTTAAGCATCATGGTTGCTTTATGTCAAAAGTGAAAATTTGATATCATCCATCTATAGACATAAATTCAAATTTAGTAAGAATTTGCTTGCAAATCTATGATAAAATCATCTTTGCTTTTCAAAGAACTAATCAGTGCAGTTGGAACACAATGAATGCCCTCTGTGTTTCATTTGGTTTTCCATTTTGCTACCATGTGATAGTGGCTGTCCTGGCAGCAGATGAGTACACCAGAAAGTTATCTTTTAGAAATAAAAATTCTGGGTTAAGCTTTCTTCAAATCAATGTAATATAAGAGTTTTAAAGGAACAAAGAGTTCCAAAAGAAGCAAACACTTGATGCTGAACCATAGTAGAAAATAACATTTAAAGAGTCTCAAAATGACTCAATTCCTTTTTTTTTCTAAATAATTCTAACTGATGTTTTAGATTACAAGGATATTTTCCAAAATATCCTAATAATTACCTATGCTTATTCATTATGATTCAGCAAAGAGGAAAAGAAGTTTAGCATTTATTGAACACATATATTGTCTCATTTATTCCTGACAAGGGAAGAGTTATTTCCATTTTATAAATAAGAAAATTAAAGATTGGAGTGCCTAAGTAGAATTTATCTAAGGACATATAATAGAAAAGTTAGAGCCAGATTAGAAATTAGTTCTGTTTAAATCAAATCCTATACTTTTTTCCTTATACTACACTGCCTCTGGCATTAAAAGAATGTTCAGGAAAAGAGAAGCAATGTTAAAAAGAAAACAGCCAATCTTGATGATACATGTGCTCTGTCCTTCAGTCCCTGCAAAACAGGAGGACTGAAGTAAAAAGCACAGGTTTGATTTAGAGCCTTTGCTGTAGTGTTTCATTAGACAGGGGACCTATGAAGCAGTACATTACATGGTTTCTCAGAAAAAGGATTTGAGGGCTTCATAATGGAAGTAATTTTGCTCTAAAACATTTTGCAATGGATTAAAGGATAATAGTGAGAAATCAAACATCTCCATGCAAACATAATGGGTAGCACATATTCCTGGCATAATTTTTTCTTAGAGATTTGCAAAGGTGTAACTAGAATTCAAAGCTAGAGATAACTCTTCAATTACATATGACATACAAATTTCTTTCTGGCCACATTTATGAAATGTAATTGTCACTTTGTCCATACCCTTAGAAGAAAGACCTTCTGTATTACCGGGTTGCTTTTCTTAAAGCAATGTTCTAAGTTTATTGCTCCCAAGTTCAATGACCTTAAAGAGAAATTCTGCCTGAAATTATTGAAAATTGTAATAAGATGTTGTTACCTTAGGTCTCTTTCCGTATTTCAGGACTCACTTCCTACAGCTCTATCACATGGACTCTGGTCCAGCAAATGGAGGTTAATAGCTATCCTCTGAACCCAACCCATCCTTGAATTTGTTCATGCTGTTCTCCCTGCCTGAAATGTTCATTTCTAATTCCAACACTGCCACAGTACCACCTAAGGGATCCCAAGATTATCTTTTATTGCTTGCAAGTAACAGAAAATCCACCTAACAGTGAGCTAAACAATTAAGGCCTTAGATATTCCAGAATTCTATGAATGCAGAGGAACTCAGTTTTATGTTTTGGTTAATTTTCTGTCACAAAAATTTTCAAGGAGCTAGTGTTTTCCTTCTTTCAGTTGTATCATCACCAATTTGTTGGGGTTCACTACATAGCATAATAGTCAAGACTATATCTACTGGAATTAGACTGAGTTCAAAATCTACTTCTGTTTTATGACCTTCAGAATGTACATAAGTTCTCTGAGCTTTAGTTTTTTCATCTATAACATAGAGATAAAAATAGTATCTAGGATTTAATGACAATATATATAAAGTGGAGACAATATTCCAATATGAAAAACTGTAAAATTCTTAACATAGTACCTGGCAAATGGCATTACATAAATATTTTCTATTATTTTTGTGCTCATGGGGAAAACTAATTTCTTTCTCTCTCCCTCCCTTCCTCCTTCTCCTTCCTCTCTGATAATCAGGAAGGAAAGATCTCCTAGAAGCCACCCTACAGCTCATTGGCCAGGATTGTATCACATGTCTATGTCTAGCTGCAAGGAAAGTTGGGGAAGCAAGCTCCTGGTCTGGGAGCCAGGTTTCTGACTCCTAGAAGTGGGGAAGGGTTAGAGTGGGGAGCGGAGTAACTGTTCAACAAAAGGTGGCTACCAAAATCACTCTCTGTATCCATCAAGGAATCACTAGTTCTTCAAGGGTCCCCCACTATTCTTCATGTTCTTCAAACACTCCCTCTTCCATGAGGTCTTTCCTGACTTCCAAACCAGGAGTTATTTTTTCCTTTTTCAGAATACTCTATATAGGTGTGGAAATAGATTGTCAAAATATATCATGTGTCATACATTAAAAATGTTCAAGATCAGAGAATTTAAGGCTGAATGGGGCTATAAACATCACCTTGCCAGCCAGCCTTGTAATGATCAAATTATTGATACTTCTACAACAAAAATTTAATTAAAATAACAAAAAATAATTAGCATCTGTTTTATCCTGTGTCAGGTGTGATAATAGGTGATTCACCTAAGTATTTTATTTACTCTGCACAACAGTCCTATAACATTGAAGTTGCAATTCAACTTGCTTCAGAACATATTCCCCACAAACCTCCTCTCCCTCAACCCCTTAAAAAAATGTAGCTACTCCAATATTCACTTAATTCTCACAATAAAAACAAATCTATAAGCACAAACATATAATTACAAGGACTTAATATGGAGAAAATCTTTGAAGCAAGCAGAACCTTTAATAATTCTCTACCTAAGCAGCCGCATAGCACAGGGAGATCAGCTCAGTGCTTTGTGACCACCTAGAGGGGTGGGCTAGGGAGGGTGGGAGGGAGACTCAAGAGGGAGGAAATATGGGGATATATGTATATTTATAGCTGATTCACTTTGTTATACAGCAGAAACTAACACACCATTGTAAAGCAATTATACTCCAATAAAGATGTTAAAAAAAAAATTCTCTACCTAACTTCCTATTTTTTACTGGGGATCGATAGTCATCTAAAAAAATCAAATGGATGAATGCCCAGACATTTGCTTACAGACTTCCTTTTAATTCTTTCATTTAGTCCAGTTTAGTGACTGTCAAATTTTAGTGTATAAGAGGTACTGTATATCTATATATATATACACACACAAAAAAATTGTGGGTGCAGTATTTCATAAGTGATGGGATATTTTTAAGCATAATATTGATTACATGGGATTATCATCCCACCTTTTACTTTAGAAAGTAACTCAGTGTAACATGCGGATCCATGATATTATTACCATTTTACAGATCAGAAAATGGTCTCAAAGAGAACAAGTTACTTGCCCAATTACATAAAGCTATTAATTAGTTTAAGTGGGGAATTGTAACCCCTATTGGTCTGACCTAAAAGTCAAAGTGGCAAATAGCTACACTGCCTGCTTTTTCACCTCCCACCTAAAGTGTTAATTCCTTCAGTGCAGAAATTATCTCTTTATGTTGCCCTGAGCACTTACTTAGCCCAGTGTTTTATGAATAGGTGATGATCAATGCATATTTGTTGTAATGAGAGCTCTGAAAAGAACTCTGAGAATCATCATTCTTATTTTCTGATTCTCAGAAAAAAGAACCAAAGTTGACTAGAATTAGCAATAAGAGAGACCTCCACACACCCTTATTCTGCGAGCACAAATAATAGAGATATTACCTGTGCCTTTGTAAGTGGGTATTTTCTCATAAAATTAAAACCTAACTTGTGAACCAGTCTTACCATCTTTGGCACTCTGCATTATGTTTAACACTTAGTCCACAAACTTGAGTATGGAAAGTGAATCACATTTCCTTATTTTCTTTGAATCAACTTAAAGCAAACTCTAAGCCTTCATCTTTCCAGGCAGCTGACAAATCTAATTTTGGTTTTCATCCCCAAGGCTCTATCCATACCCTCAAGAAGGGTTATGACAAGACTTGTGCAGCCCCAAAGTCAAGGTGTGTTCCTCTGATCATTATCATCTGTCTCCACCTATTACTGCTGAGATTCTTATGCATGGCATACATGGTCTCTTCAAGGCTGTGTTATGTATCAATAGAATTCAACTTCCCTAAGTATGATGCTTAATTTTATGTGTCAGCTTGGCTAGGCCAGAGTACACAGATATTTGGTCAAATACATCTGGATGTTTCTGTGAAGGTATTTTTTTAAAGCAGATCAGCATTTTAATCAGTAGACTTTGAGTAAAGCAGATTATCCTTTATAATGTGCATGGGCCTCATCCAATCAGTTGAAGGCCATGAAACAAAGACTGACCTTTCCTGAGTAAGAGGGAATTCTGCCTGCAGTTTACCTTTAGACTTAAAGCTACAATAACCATTCTTCCCTGAGTTTCCAGCCTGGAGCCTGCTTAGCCTGCAGATTTGAACCTGCCAGTCTCCACAACTGTGTAAACCAATTTTTAAAAATAAATCAATCTCTTTCTCTCCATACCTCTCTATTATGAATATGACTGAATATAAATATGAATATAAATATATATCCTATTGACTCTGTTTCTCTAGAGAACCCTGACTAGTAGGTATACTACACACTACACACCACACTACTCTGCAAGCAATCCTTGATACTTGATGATAGCACGAAAACCTTCCTCTCCTTTTGATTTCCCAGGAGACTCAGCCCTCAACTGGTCAAGACTATGAGCTAACACTCCATTACTTATGTTCTTGTTCCTACAGAGGGCTTTTGAAATAAGTAACCACTTCCAATGTTCACTTTCAATACTCTATCCTTCCCTTCCTTTATTCACTTAACATGCACTTTTAATTAATTCAATTTGAAGACATATGGGTAGACTTCATCATCTCTTGCCCAAATTATTACAAGAGTGACTTTACTAATTTCTTTGCTTTAAATTTTCCATTTTCCATAAAGCAGTCAACATGATTTTTTTTTTTTTTTTTTTTTTTTTTTTTTTTGCGGTACGCGGGCCTCTCACTGTTGTGGCCTCTCCCGTTGCAGAGCACAGGCTCCGGATGCGCAGGCTCAGCGACCATGGCTCACGGGCCCAGCCGCTCCACAACATGTGGGATCTTCCCGGACCGGGGCACTAACCCGTGTCCCCTGCCTCGGCAGGCGGACTCTCAACCACTGAGCCACCAGGGAAGCCCAACATGATCTTTTAAGAACATAAATCAGTTCATGTTATGCCTCTGCTTAAAATCTTCCAATGTTTTTTCTACATTTATGGTAAAATCTAAACGCATTGTCATCATGGCCTATGAGGCCCCATCTAACCTGGTCTCTGAGACCTCTTCAAATTCATCTCATATACCAGCCACACTAGCCACATTTCTGTTGTTCAGTCAAGCTAAACTTTATAAGCAAACTTCATAAGCAAAGTTTATAAACTTTATAAGCAAACAGCAACTTATGCCTTTGGTAATTGCTAGAAAAAAGGCTTGGGATGCTCTTCCCCCAGATTTTCTCCTACTTTCCCATAGGGGGCACAGTGAAGCAGTTCCTTCCACAGACAGAACATCTCTGCCTGCCTAGACTAAGTCCAACCACCATACTACCCCTCGCTATCTTCTCACACTGGTTTATTTTCTTCACAACACTTTTTATTATCTGAAATTATCTTGTTTATTTGTTTACTTATATGTTGCCTATTTCTTCCCATAGAATCTAAGTTATAAGAGAGTTAAAACTGTCTGCCTTGATGATACTGAATTTCTAGGGCCTGGCATAATAATCATTTAACAAATATTTGTTGAATGAAAAAAAATCCTAAACAAGGTACTGTCCATTATTTATAGACACAGAAATCTGAATTTCCTATAATTTTTTAAACGTTTTGAGATAATTGTAGATTCACTTAAGTTGTAAGCAATAAGCGAGGTCCAGTGGACTCTTTACCCTATTTCTCTGATGGTTATACCTTATGAAACTCTAGCTTAGCATAATACAACAACCAGGATATTGATATAGTCAAGATACAGAACATTTCCATCACTACAGAGAACGCCCTGTTGTCCTTTTATAGCCACACCCACTTTTCACATATACCCCCATTCTTAACTCCTAGCAACCACTAATTTATTCTCCATTTCTATAATTTTATCATTTCAAGAATGTTATATAAATGAAATCATACAACTTTCAGTATTAGCTCTCTTTATTCAGCATTATTTTCTGCATATTCATCCAAATTTTGCATTTATCACATTTGTTCCTTTTCATTGCTCAGTGGTATTCCATGGTATGGGCATTATTCTATAGTTTTCTTTCTTTTCTTCTTTTTAACTGCCTTTGATTTTGGTATCCAGGTACTACTAGCTTCATAAATTGACTTAGGAAATGTTCCTCTTTTCTATTTTCTGAAAGAGATTGCATTAAAATGGCATTAATTTTTTTAACTTTTGGTAGAATTCTCCAGTGAAAACATCTGGGCCTGGATATTTTATTTCAGAGGTTTTTAAGTTAAAAATTTAATTTCCTTAATATTTATAGAGCTATTCAAATGTTCTATTTCATACCAAGTGAGTTGACGAAGTTGTACATTTTGAGGAATTTAAATAATCTAAGTTGCCAAATTCCTGTGTAGACACAAGATTGTAGTATTCCTTCATTATCTTTTTGACATCTGAAGTGTCTATAATGATAGCCCCTATTTTATTCCTGATAGTGGTAATGTTTTGTCTTCTCTCTTTTTCTTTTGTCAGTCTTGCTAGAGGTCTGTTAATTTTATTGATCTTCTCAAAGGGCTAGCTTTTCGTTTCATCTATGTTCTCTACTGTTTTTCTGTTTTCAATTTTCTTGATTTCTGTGCTTATCTTTATTATTTCCTGTCTTCTTCATGCTTTGGGTTTAATTTGGTCTTTTTATTCTAGGTGCTTGACAAGAGATCTTAGATTATTGATTTGAGACTTTTCTGCTTATCTAATGTAAGCATTAGTGTTATAAATGTCCTTCTCAGAGCTGCTTTGTGTCCCACAAATTTGTTGGTTGTGTTTTAATATTCATTTAATTCAATGTTTTATTTCTTAATTTCCCTTGAGACTTTCTCTTTGACCTATAAATTATCTAGAAGTATGTTGTTTAGAACTGCGTATGTTTCCAAGTGTTTAAAGATTTTCCTGTTATCTTTCTGTTACTGATATCTAGTTTCATTCTATTGTGGTAAAAGAACAAATTCTATATGATTTCAGTCCTTCTAAATTTGTTGGGGCTTGTTTTATACCTAGAATGTGGTCTACCTTGGTACATGTTCTGTGGACATTTGAAAGGAATGTGTATTCTGCTGTTGTTTGGTGTAATGCTCTATATATGTTGATTATACCTTATCGGTTGATGGTGCTGTTATTTCATCCTTGCCAATTTTCTATTTGCTCTGTCAGTTGCTGTTACGAGAGTTGTAATGGGTTAAATGGCAGCCTCAGAAAAGATATCTACCACTAGAAGATATTTACCACTAGAAGTGGTAAATGTGACCTTATTTTTAAAAAAGAAGGCTGCAGGGGTGGGGGTGGGGGCTATGAAGATGCAATTAAGTTAAGGATCTTGAGATGATATCATTCTGAATTTAGGATGGGTCCTAAAATCAATGATAGGGGTCCTTATTAGAGAAAGGCACAGAGAGATATCTGACACACAGAGACACAGAGCAGAAGGCTATGTAAAAATGGGAACAGAGACTGCAGTGTCTATAAGTCAAGGAATACCAAGAATTCATGGCAACCACCAGAAGCTAGATGAGAAGCATGGAATAGATTGTTCCTTAGAGTCTCCAGAAGAAAACAATTCTGCCATCAACTTGATTTCAGACTTCTGGACTCCAGAACTGAGAGAGAATAGATTTCTTTTGTTTTAAGCTGCCAAGTTTGTGACTTTTTTTATGGAATTCTTAGGAAACTAATACAAGGGTGTTGAAATCTCCAATTATAATCATGGATATGTCTATTTCTTCTTTAAGTTCAATCACTTTTTGCTTCACATACTTTGTAGCTCTATTGTTTGGTTCATACCACTTAGGACTGTAACATATCTGATATTAATATACTAATGTTTGCATAATCTATAAAGATTAACCTAAATTTTTTGTTATATTTGAAGTGAGTTTTTGTATACAACATAAAAGCAGGCCCCAATTTTTTTTTTTAATTCACTGTACAAGTCTCTGTCTTTTAATTGGTACACTCAGACCATGTACATTTAATGTACTTATTGCTATGTTACAGCTTAAGTCTGACATTTTATTTTTTGATTTCTGTTTGTTCATCCTTTTTCCTGTCTTACTATGGATTATTTGAACATTCTTTTAAAATTCCATTTTGATTTTTTACAGTGTTTTTCAGTATGCTTATTGTATTGGTTTTTTTTTCCTTAAGTAATAGTTCTATGTATTATATTATATATAAATAACTCCTCACGGTCTACTGGTGTTAACATTTTACCAGTCTGAGTAAAATATAGGAATTTTATCTCCCTTTCGTCCCTCTACTTTCCCTCATTTATAATATAATTGCCTTAAATATTTCCTATACATACCTATAGAAACATGCAATACTGTAATCTTAGCTTTAACCGTCAAACATAATTTAGAAACCTCAAAAGGAGAAGGAAAATTTATAGTATTCACCCATAATTCTGTTCTTGTCATGCATGTTGTTTATTCCTTCTTTTTTCTTTTTTCTTTCCCTTTGGCTGAGCTCTGCAGCTTGCAGTATCTTAGTACCTCGACCAGGGATTAAATCTGGGCCACAGCATTGAAAAAGCTGAGTCACTGGTCTGCCAGGGAAGTCCCATGGTTATTCCTTCTTAATGTTTCAATATTTCCTTCTTTTATCATTTATTTTCTATTCAGAGAGTTTTCTTTAGCCATTCTTTCAGAGTAAGTCTGTTGTGACAAAGTATTCTCATTATGTTTCATCGGAGAATATCTTGATTTCCCTTTCATTTCTGAAGAATATTTTCACCAGATATAGAATTCTAGTCTGATAGTCCTTTTCTTTTAGGACTTGAAAAATGTGCACTATATTCTTCTGGCCTCCATGGTTTCTGATAAGAAATATACTGTCATTTGAATTGTTTGTTCCTATTATTAAGGAGTCACTTTGCTTCATTGTTTTCAAGATTTTTTTTTTCTTTAATTTTCAGAGGTTTGACTATAATGTGTCAGCATGGATTTTGAGGGGGTTGGGGTTAGGACAACTTCTTGACTGACTTTTAACATATTTAAAATAGGAAGCTTTCAGTCATTATCTCTTTGACTGCTTTCTAGGCCCACCCTCTTTCTCCTCTCCTTCTGAAGGGACTCCAATGACATAAATGTTAGATCTTTGGTTGTCCCCCCATGTCCTTGAGGCTCTGTTTATTTATTCTTTTCAGTCAATTTTACCTCTGTCTTTCAGACTGGGTAATTTTTATTGTTCTGTCTTCAAGTTCCCTGATACTTTCCTCTGACCCTTCTATTCTGTTAGAGTCCTCCCATTGAGTTATTTATGTCAGTTATTCTGTTTTTTCAGTCCTAACATTTATATTTGGTTCTTCTTTATATCATCTATTTCTTTGTTGAGAATTTGTTTCATTTTAGACTTTGTATTTTTTCATTTGTTTCAACTGTGTTTGTAATTGCCAAAAGCATTTTTATGATGACTCCTTTAAAGTCTTTGTCAGATAATTCTAAAATTTTTGTCATCTTGATGTTGATATCTATTGATTGCCTTTTTTTTAATTCAAATTTTGGAAACTAGAAATTTTCAGTATTACATTATGAGATGCTAGATATTATTTTAACCTTCTATTTTTAGCTAGATTTTTCCTGACACAACTCCAGCAAAGGAAGTGGGGTACAGCACCTCATTACTGTGAGGTGAGGGTAGAAGTACAGGTTCTCCACTTGAAGACAATTAACACTTGACAGCAGGAGGGGCTCCTTGATACTGCTGGCAGGGGTGGGAGTTCTGGCTCTCCACTAGGCCTCCACTAATACTACCTTGGCTGGGAGGAGTAGGAGTGCATGGGACACCATGAGTTGGTGAGAGGTGGCCTCATTACACCTGGGTACTGGTGAAAATCCCAAATATCCACTAAGCCTCCTCTGACATCACCCCAGAGGGAAGGAGGGCTGCCTTATTACTACTGAATAGGGGTCCAGGATTCCCATATGGTCTCCAAAGATGGCCAGGGGATGGAAGTGGGGACCCACTACCTTCAAGCAGGGATGAAAGTCCTAGGTCCCTACTCAGCCTTCTCTGACATCACCCAAGCAGGAAGGTTGGGGTGCCTTATTAAAGCCTCTAAGAGTTCCCTACTTGGCCTTTGCTGGTAGGATTGGAAGTTGGACTAAAATTTTTTCTGTGATGTTTGGCTACAGTACACTAGTTATTGTCTAAAACTTTTCTTTCCTGCTAGGCTGCCCCTGTCCTGGCTAGAGAGATCAGGCTTTTGTTGCTGTTGTTGTTGCTGATGTTGTCATTGTCATCTAACCATTGACATTTGCAGGCTTCTGGCTTCTTCACCTCCGAGTGTAGGCTATATGAGGCAAAAAGAAAATTGAAGGAACTCAAGACAGTGTTATTTCTTGGGTATGAAGGACTTTAGTCTGCATTTTTCACTCTAATTTTCAGGGTCTTTTTTTTGTTTTTTATGTAATGTTTTTAGATATACTTAGTAGAAGGAATACCCAAAAGTTCATCTACTCCCTCATCCTGGAAGTAGAAGACTCCAAATTCTGTATAATTTTTATTTCCTGAAATATTACTCACCTTTTGATTTTTTTTTCTATCATTAAAGAGTATAAAACCATTCTTACTAGTCAGGCCAAAGAAAAAAAGGTGTGAACTGGATTTGGCTCATGACCATCATTTGCCAATCCCTGAAATAGATCAAGATTTCAGAACTATGATTCCTTTTGCTGCCTAGACACAACAGCCATCCCATAAAAGGGAGATAGGCATGACAGACATTGAAAAGGTAAAAATAGCTTTTCTCTTTTTTAATATCTGGGAATTTGGGAAGAAGAGGAAATACTGTTTGGGAGAATGCATGAGCAGGATCAGATTAAAATTATAAAAGATCCTAAACGTCACAAGAGACTTCATGGTACCCTTCAGATATAATTCCGAATAAAAACAATACTAAGTCATAAAATAAGTATAAGAAATGCCAACAAAATTTTGAGTTTTCTAACTATGACTACTTTTTTGTTTAACTGTGAAACGTCTATGACTTCAAATAAAATTTTGAATGATTTCCCTTCTTTGTTTTTTCTCTAAGCATATCTCTCATCTGCTTGCGGAGTAATCCAACTTGACAAATTAATACATAAATACAGTAACTTCCCCTTATATGCAGTCATTAGTTGTATTAAAGAGGTAGCAGAACACATTCAAGCAATCACAGTCCAAACAGTAAAACATATAAAAGAAAGTCACAAATAGGAGAGGTAGCTTGAAAGTAGCTAATAATAACTGTTAAGACAAAATGAAAAAAATACTAAATACCTAGGAAGCTAAAAAATATCAGGGAAAATAACTGTTTCAAGAACCTAAGATAAGATTGACAGAGAAATTCAGACACAGTCTTACAATGGAAAAGTCACACAGCTGCAAAGCGTTTTCAGTGTAGGCTGGGCAGGGGCTGGGGTGGAGGAAGACAATGTTGAACTCATATGGCAAATGAATGCACTGCCACATCCTATTGTTTAGCTGAGCCAGCCTGAAAATTCATACAAAGTGCAGAGTTAGTATACGTAATTTTACTCTAATGCTTTCTTCCTTGAATTGCTATTAAATTTTAAATAAACTGAAACATGAGCATTTACTAAAGTCATTATGATTCCATTACCCATGGCATGCAGATCTGTACCTATCAAGCCAGACACTCTTTGCACTGAATTCTGTTCACAGTTTCACTTCTGACTTTTTATTTAGTTTGCAGATCTTCAGTAAGAAACATTCAGTGTCATCTGAAAGGACATATACTGAAAAAAACTAATTTCCTCCCTTACTGGAAGTATGTGATGTGTGACTTCCCATTGACAATTTCCAACAAGGCACAGGTGTGCACCACATGAGGAGGTGAAATTGTGATTATAGGAAGAGAAATGTTGTGATTCTTTCCCT
>NW_006775459.1:1751867-1771297 GCF_000442215.2 Lipotes vexillifer
TCCATAATGTATCAACCCCAAATGAAGTCCTGCTTTTCTTTCTCATAGTAAACACCAAGCCTGGGAAGCAAGAAAACCAAAAACTTGCCATATCCAGATTCATAACTATTGTAATTGGATTTAGAACTAAGAAGAAAACCTTTTTTTCCCCCCTTCATTGATTCTTTGGTTTACTACAGAAAATTGTCCTGGAAATCTCTTGTGTTCTAATTTTTTTCATACTATACTAGTTTAAGTGGTAATATCCAACATCAAATGGGTTTTCCTTATTCTTTTTTTTTTTAATTAATTTATTTTATTTAGTTATTTTTGGCTGTGTTGGGTCTTCGTTGCTGCATGCCGGGTTTCTCTAGTTGCAGTGAGCGGGGGCTATTCTTTGTTGCAGTGCGTGGGCTTCTCATTGCGGTGGCTTCTCTTGTTGCGGAGCGCAGGCCCTAGGTGCGTGGACTTCAGTAGTTGTGGCACTCAGGCTCAGTAGTTGTGGCTCATGGGCTCTAGAGCTCAGGCTCAGTAGTTGTGGCACAAGGTCTTAGTTGTGCCGTGGCATGTAGGATTTTCCCGGACCAGGGATCGAACCCGTGTCCCCTGCATTGGTAGGCATATTTTCAACCACTGCACCACCAGGGAAGCCCCTCCTTATTCTTAAATTTAACTAAATCAACAATTTAACACTTGATTCTTTAAAAGGTAGTTCAGAAAAAGTATAGCTTCTCTTTGTTTTTAGTGACAAAAAAAATTGTTTTAACTGGAAATGCTTACAAATTTGACTCAGTAAAAAGAAAATCATACTTATCTAAACTAAATAAGGCAAGACATCAAATAAAATATTATTCATTCAACACCTACTTATTTCAACTCAGATGGGTGAAAACAACTTACATACATGGTTATTCAACATAGGGTTATTTGCACTAGCATATTTAGAAAAACCCTAAATATTCATCAATAGGGGATTAGTTAAATAAACTGTGGTATATTTATACATTACATCCATAGTAAAAGGATAACCAAGATCTTTTTGTACTAATATGAAATAATGATCTCTGATACATATGACTCTAATATTCTACACTTTGTTTTTAAAAGATAAACAAGGATGTGTGTGTATTTATGTGCTTGTCTATATATGCATATAGTATTTCTGTAAGGATACAAACAAAGGGACAACTTTGGTTGCCTATATGGAGAAAAATTAGATGCCTGAGAAACATTGGCTTAAAGGAAACTTTCACTGTTCTCATTTTACAGTTTTTGAATGTTTGAGCCATATAAATGATTTCCTATTCAAAATATATTAAATTTAATATTTTAAAATTTTAGAAATAGTTCTTGAGTTTCTAGTATGTTAAAACATGATAAATGCAATCAATAACTGTATTGTACTCCATAGACAGATTATCACTAATTTTGGACTGAATGCATAATGCATCATACTTATATCAAACCAATTAAAATCTCATGAGAGAAACATGATCAGGTTCAGTTAACCCAGATGAGCCCCTAACACTGAAGTCTGCTCAATAGAACTGATTTTACTTGTGGGAAAAATAGGCAGATATAGATGGGTTATGATGTGGGAGACATGATATATATCAGTATGACCAAATTTACCTCTTCTACCATTAAGTCATGCTTTCTGAAATTCTCCCTATTGGTAAGATACAGGAAGAACTCTTTGGAGTGAAATTTACAATATATTGGCTAGCTTACACATTAACATAAATTAGATCACATAATTTAACACAATCTACTATAACTAGGTTCAAGGAACCAAAGGAATATAACACAGGCAAGTTTTACTCTTGCAGAAAGGAAAAGTTTGGAACCATGTAGAGTCTTTGCCAGATCTACTGGATACAAGAGATGAACACTCCTAGTATCTGGTTACTAAGCTGTTAAACATCCAAAAGGAATGATTTAAATAGAGGCTAGAAGCCCTAAAGAAAACTTGGTTTAATTTTAAATTTTGAATAAGACTAGCTCTCAGCAATGGAAATAGAAGTTTTATTAAATATAGGCAAGTACCCATTTACAGCAAGGAATTAAGAAATTAAAAGTAATCTCTGACTATAAGTCTCTGATTGAATAGCTACTGTTTGTATAATTAAAAAGCACAATATCCTAAAAGTGCTTTACTTCTTAGAAAACATTTCCTTAAATTGGTACCAAAAGAAGCCAAATGAAAAAAATAATCAATAATGGCAAGGGCAAAGAGTAATTAAAATCCACTACACAGTAATTAAAATAATAAACATAAAGTAAGATTAGGGTTACTGACTAGCTTTATATTTAAATCTTTCTTGGGTATGCCCTCTTTCAAATGTTTTCCTTTCCATTAGAGCTTGTCGGTACAGAAAGCAGATCCCCAAGTACTTTAAGTTGGGATTTTACAATTAATCTTAAGTATATACATTAAGTCTGAGGGAAGGATGCCCGTTTCAGATGGCAATATTTTTTTTAAGTACCAAGTAAGAAAGTAATAAAAAGGGGCTTGCTTTAGGCAAAATTATTCCAAACTTTTGGCCCAAAAAAGGTGACTACAGGTGCAACTAAAATTTTAATGCTGGAAATATTTTTTTAATTTATCTGGTCATTAGGTATTCTGAAAATGCATCTTCTTCCTAAAGAAAAGAAAAATGGCCCAGAGAGAAAAATTAGATCATGGAATCAATAATAAACACAAATCTGTTTATATGAATATGAGAAAAGTTTAGAAATAAGTGTTATGGTCAAAGTTAGAAAAAGTTCAGTAATTAGAAACAGTGTTTCTAAATTACCCAAGGTTATTTTAGGGTCCCAAAAGCATAGGGCTTTCTCTCTTATACTAAAGTAGTTATTATAAAAGTCAACCAAGTAAATTTTTCTCAAGAAACATGGTATTAAACATATTGCTGAAAATTGAAATAAAGCTAGGCTAATCCTATCCATACTTTCTAGTGTACAAAACTTTTCAATTCTGGAGTGATCATATGAAAAGCAAGAGAAAACAATGAAAGATATTAAAACATAATTAAAAAGACAAAGCAACATTGGTCCATAATAAGAGAAAAATGCAATTCCTTCACATTTTAATTTTGTTTAAGAAAAACAGTGAGGGAAGTATCACAGACAGCACATTCTGATTCTGGTACCATTTTATTTGTGTATCATGAAATTTTATTCAAAAATTAATTTAAACTGGCCTCCATTAAAATATTATAATATAGGTTGTATATTAAGTGTCCATCATCAGATGAATGGATAAAGAAGATGTGGCACATATATACAATGGAATATTACTCAGCCATAAAAAGAAAGAAAATTGAGCTATTTGTAATAAGGTGGATAGACCTAGAGTCTGTCATACAGAGTGAAGTAAGTCAGAAAGAGAGAGACAAATACCGTATGCTAACACATATATATGGAATTTAAGAAAAAAAATGTCATGAAGAACCTAGGGGTGAAACAGGAATAAAGACACAGACTTACTAGAGAATGGACTTGAGGATATGGGGAGGGGGAAAGGAAAACTGTGACAAAGCAAGAGAGAGGCATGGACATATATACACTACAAAACGTAAGGTAGATAGCCAGTGGGAAGCAGCCACATAGCACAGGGAGATCAGCTCGGTGCTTTGTGACCACCTGGAGGGGTGGGATAGGGAGGGTGGGAGGGAGGGAGACGCAACCGGGAAGAGATATGGGAACATATGTATATATATAACTGATTCATTTTGTTGTAAAGCTGAAACTAACATACCATTGTAAAGCAATTATACTCCAATAAAGATGTTAAAATGAAAAAACAATTAATTAATTAAAAAATAAAGGACATTTATATTCTTAAAAAGAAATAATATATAGTAAAAACCATTCTGAGGGCTACTAAAAAAAGGAAATAATAATGAAAATAGAGCCCAATGAGGAAGCAATTAAAGGACTGAAAATGAATATGTCTCATTTAATACCATCAGTAATGGTCTGGAAGAAAGATTATGAAATTTTCAGTTCATAATAAATCTAATGGTGTTGCAAATTCTAGTAAAGACAGAGAAGCTAGACAAATGGACCTAAGTGAAAAGAAATATGGGGTAGAAATAAAATTAGATTCAGTTTAGAAAGATTAAATTTAACATTGTACGTTATCAGAAATGTAAATCATCAGTGAGAAATGTAAGAAAGAAATGTCAAGTTGAACCACAAGAATTAGATAAAAATTTGATATGATAGTAAGATGTGCCCAATAAGAACCAAGTACAATTTCAAATTCACAATCCTGAGTTTCTGCAGAATATACTTTTTCAATCAAAATAATTTATGTGCATACTGACTGCTGTTTGTTAAATTAAAGGAAGGAATGAAGTGATGAAATACCATTTTTTTGGTCTGAGATATCATAAAATTGAATTACACTTGCATACTTATACCTTCTTTATAAACTACTATACTAAGGTCTTTTTAAAAGAAAATATTTATTTATTTATTTATTTATTTGGCTGCGCTGGGTCTTAGTTGCGACACACAGGACCTTTATTGCCACATGCAGGATCTTCATTGCCCCTTGTGGGATCTTTAGCTGCGGCATGCGAACTCTTAGTTGCAGCATGTGTGATCTAGTTCCCTGACCAGAGATCGAACCCGGGCCCCCTGCATCAGGAGTGCGGTGTCTTAACTGCTGGACTACCAGGGAAGTCCCTATATTAACATCTTTAAATGCTTTTGTCTCTGGATTGTAAGTGTTATGCTTTTTGAAAGGAAGGCAAGAAAGAATGAAGGAAAGAAGGAAGAAAGAGAAGAAGGGAGAGGGAAGGAAAAATTAGGAAACTGGAAAGAAAGACATTTAATATCCCCTAAATGACCATTTATTTGACTACAGGTTTCTTTTTATCTTCCACTTCCTCAAACACCTCCAGAAAGCACTTACTGATCAGACAGAAAATTCTCATTTAGAATCTCCATACAAGTTTACATAACGCAAACAAATAATTAGGGTCATCTCAAAGTCAAATGAGTAAAATAACGATGAGAAGAAGAGATAGTACATGGTTGAGTACATTCTATATGACAGGTTGCATACATTATCAAGTTTAATTTTCACAATGACACTAAAAGGTATACCATTTTAAAGAGGTCACTGAAAAATAAAGAGAACAACTAGCCAAAGGTCAAAGAACTAGTAGGCGGCAGCAAATTAATTAAAAGCCAAGTCTGTTTTACTCCAAACCTTTCAGCTGTACCATATGTTTCTCAAACTGTATTAAGCACCTTAAAATAGAAAACATATTGAACTCTATCACTGGATCAGCTCAGCAGTCAAATGAAATAGAAGAAGAAGAATAAAAAGAAAGAAAACGAGAAGAAGGAGCATAAATCAACTATACTTCAATTTTTAAAATAAAATAAAAAAGAGGAGAAGGAAGAGAAGAAGACAGAAGGAGGAAGAAAAGGTGCCCCCTAGTTACTTAAAATCCTATTGAGCAGTGAGATAACTACAGCTTAGAGATCTGATATGTAAATAAGTCTCCCAGATTTTATAGAAGAGATTTCTCAGTGTAAATTCTGACACAGAAGGTTTCCTGGAGAAGAAAACCCCCAGTATGGGTAGATTTGAATAAGAAAATCAAGGAGGGAAGAATTCCAAGCAGAAGAAACAACACAATTTCTAGAAGGAAATGATGAGCAGCATAGAGGAAGGAAGAATCAAGTCCAGATATTTTCTGGAATGTCACATCTGCTCATATCCTGAAGTGAACTTTCATTTCTTAACATCTTTTTATATTCTAACCAGCTTAGTTTTCCTTTTTTTTCTTTGTTTTTGGTTTATTTACTAGATTTTAAAATTCACGGGGGTTTGCAATATTTAACTTTTGAGATGAAATCATGTCTCATAATCTAAAATCATTCAAGTGAGGCTGAATGTTCCATTTGACCAATTATTCCTAAACAGCTGACGTTATATGTTACATTTTAAATTCCCATCCTTAAATTCACCCTGATTGAGCAATGATCTCCTTTTCATGGTGATAGTTCTTCCTGATAAGTGATCATGTTATATATTTCCAACAGAAAGACTGCACGGGACCCACCACCAGGAGTTAGTTTCTACTGGGACTTACTGTGAAAAAACTGCTAAGTTTTCCAAATATTACATTATCAAGGACTAACCCATTGATATTTTGTGCTTAAAAAATATTTGCACTGTTGGGCAAGAGAAGTGAATAGCTTAGCTCAGCACCAGGAATAAGGCAAAGCTACTACTCCTACTCACTTATGTTATATAACATTACTCTCCAAAAGGACAACATCTTTCTCCTTACAAACAAGTTTTCATCTTCCACTTTTTCTTGTTTCTTTGGAAGACAGACAGTATCTATTTATACAGAGCTAAACTATCAGAATGGGAGAATGGGTACAAACATGAAACTGTTCAGCTAAAATAATTATAAGATACAATTTTTATAAATCTCAAGAATGCAGTTTGATCTCCCATTTTTATATCTGCCTCAAAGACCTATGAATCACAGTTGAGGGCAAACTCACTGTTAATAAATATTCCTAAGAGCAGAGATGAGACTGGGATGAAGCTCTTAACCCTCAAAGCTCTGCCATTTATGCATTTAGTCAGTCACTCAACTAGTATTTACTTAGCACTCAAATCAGGTGATGTTCTAAGCACAGAAGAAACTGCAGTAAACAAAATCTCTTCTCTAAAGGAGCTCAGGTGGAAGGAAACCAACATAAACAAATATACGGTTAGATAGATAGTATGTCAGGTGAGAAGTGCTATGGAGGAAATCAAAGCATTGTAACACAGTAGGGAATGCTGTAGGCAGTGGACAGAGAGGTTGCCAATCTATATAGGATGATCATCGCGGTAGTATTATGGATACCCCTGAGGAAAGTGAGGCTCATTCTGAGTGTAAAGAAATAGTATGGATACAAAGACAAGATGTAGACACTAAGACCATGCCTGGATAGTAAGGTCACTAGCGTGGCATCAAGGAACTCTAAGCTGGTAGCCATCCAAACCCAGAGTGCCAAGGGATTAACTAAATTGTGAAGAAATCGCTGAATAAGACCTAGAACTAGATGTGGTACTGGAAATGTAAACAGTAGCTATATTACATGATGCCTAAAAGGAAAGCGAATTCAGGGCTTGTGATTGACCTTATGGTCCTGACACTTTATCACAGGAGCTTTGGTGACTTTGCCCCTGTTTCTCAGAGGAAATGAAGAGATTACATGATCTTTCTACCAATAACAAACACTCAATGCCTAAAACTGTATAATGGGGAAGGCTGGTAGATATGGAGTTATAAGACAGATGATTGAAAGCCTTGGACCCCCCAAATTTTATCATAATCTGGGCCCTAGATTTCTCAGAGAAAGATCTGATACATATACCAAGTGCTCATGTATCATAAAATAAATTAAGAAGGTGGAAATTATGAGATAGATTGTAAAGTATAAATATAGGTTAAATCATGGAATAATAATATACAGACAGGAAGAGAACAACAAGGTACTTGTAATCTTTCCAATGGTCAAGAATGACTTATAATATGTAACTTTTGGGAAAATGTTAATATGTTCACATCATACCTCTTCCTAACCTCCTATGATCATCTAATCTAGAACTTCCATTAACATCCTTTTTTTTTAACATCTTTACTGAGGTATAATTGCTTTACATTGTTGTGTTAGTTGCTGCTGTATAACAAAGTGAATCAGCTATACATATACATATATCTCCATATCCCCTCCCTCTTGAATCTCCCTCCCACCCTCTCCATTAACATCCTTTTTTTTTAACATCTTTACTGAGGTATAATTGCTTTACATTGTTGTGTTAGTTGCTGCTGTATAACAAAGTGAATCAGCTATACATATACATATATCTCCATATCCCCTCCCTCTTGAATCTCCCTCCCACCCTCTCCATTAACATCCTTTTAAGGTAACTGTCTATATACTTTCTCTATGATTAAAAAAAAAAGCAAAAAACAAAAGGAAAAAATTTCCCTTAAATTAAACTCTAATCTCTTGCATCAGTAGCCCATAGATTGCTATACAAAATATCCACAGTCTGATTAATACACAGTGTTTAATAAAGATTCCTTAAACTATTTGTCATCACAACATAAAACTTTGGACATATTTAAGTTTCAGTCATAGGCACAAAATTGGGGGTTTTGCTTGGCTAAATTCTAGACACTGAAGAAGTCATCCAAGTATATTCTTCAGGTCGAGTTCCACCAGGAAAAGTAAGCCACTGAGAGTCCATGGCAATGCTCCAAACCATGATGAACCCAGGCAATTTCATTTTTGTTGACCACTACTTCAGGTCATTGTAATTTAATGAGTAGTAATCTTATTTAAAAATATGTTGCAGGCAGCAAGGTGCCTGTTGGGAGAAAGTGGCTATGCATGAACAGATCAATATTCATTGTGTGCTTTCAACCATTCAATAATCGATTCACCCTTGTTATAAGAAAATAAATGTCGAAGTCCCCAAAGTTAATTTCTGAAGAAAGCATTTACAAGGCTATCACATTATTAAAAGTTTCCATGGGTTATCTTCTGTTTGTTTATTTGTTATTGAAATCTCTGTGCTATGTTTCACAATATCGCATTCAAAAACTATATGGGAATCCTAAAAGTAAATTCCAGCAAGAAGATTGGCTGCATTTCTTTACCAACACCAAACTGTTAAAGGCTTATTTGGACTACAACATTTTACAGACTCATCTTTTTTTCCCCCTCTAGTCATACTTTTAAATATACCAGCTGCATTTAACAAACTATCAAATAAGGCTTTCAGCAGGCTTAACTATAAGATGTCAGATCTGCTTCACATGTTATTCAGTAATTTTCAATTTCTAAAAATTTGTTCATTAAAAGAAGATAACATATTCTTTAGACTAGTCAGAATTTTCAAGTCTTAGTTATATGCTATGGGCTTTCGACATTTCCCTCTTGCCATAGAAATGGGTTTATGAAGTACTGAATCTGTGCAGCATAATCCCAAACATTAAATTGGCATATAAAAGCATTCCAACCTAGCATCTCTACTGTCCATGCTAGTGGTTTTGCTGCTTTTATAGCCGTATCTTACCCAGTTGTAATTCATTCAGAAAGCCTTAAATACTATCTTTCATTGAACTGGATTTCAGAGGAGTGTCTTATAAATTGTGTATCATTTTTCTCCTAGATAGCTGAACTCTCAGCACATCATATTGCCACATCAATGAGTTCTCTGGATAAAAAATCAAACCAGAGAACTATACACACCAGAGCACCAAAAGCAGTGCATGAGTCTTCCTCATTTGACTTCAATTAGTAGGATGAGTGGTAAACAAGATTCATTTCCCTGGATTCCAATCTCACTGTATTTTTTAAAAATTGATTAAAAGTTCACTCCAGTGAGTAAATATACTTGGTTATCTAAGTTACTAAACTTGGTTTCCTCATATCTTTTTCTCTCTAAGAAGTTTACTCATAATTTTAAATGACACGGCACTTATATATAAAGCTGAACATGTTTAGGGTTTTACCTATTAATAACAAACCCACTCTGCCATTAAATCAGTCTAAAAACAACTCAAGCAAGTCATCTAGGTAGCTTTGGAAAAGTAATAAGTCTTGCACTTGTTCATCTGCTATAAAGTTCAGTCAGGATTCCCAACCCTTCTATTTTAATGGCTCAAACCTTTGCTTTTAATTCCCTGTAGAACAAGAAAGCAGATGTTCTCTTCTGCCATCTACCTAAACTGAAGTTAATTAAATTCTTTCTTGTAACTAAAACAAGAAAGAATCTGAAATTAACAGCTACCTTAATTCTTCTGTGTGTCATCTTTCAATGTAATGTGCTTTTGGAATGGGCACTGTTCAGCAACTTCTCACTTGATTACAGAGAACTAGATTCCTTTGAGCTGATGTCAGTCATGTTACTTTTATTCTTACAAAGGTCAAGTCACTTCCATAATCCTCAAAGGAAACACTAAACTCAACTTACCCTAACCATGCAAAGAGAGCGCCCGGTGCCATTTGCCCAAATAATAAAGTGTGACCGTCTTCCTCACACTTTGGTTGTAAAGCAAGTTCAAGAAAAATAAGACCTAGTATTATTTGTTGGCTTCGTAGCCTAGTATCTATCCCTACTTCTTGTGATAATGATGCCCCCTTTCTTACTCTATTTGGATCTAGTGAGGCTGAATCTATACCCACAAATGAAATGCACAACGTATACTTAAGATTTTCCACTTCTTCAACCACAAGTTTGGTTTGGGGAGGGCACAAGATCCACATTAAACCAGTTATGGCAACAGATCTCAAACCCAGAAAGCAGGCTCTTTCTCCTGAAACTGATTTTGTGATGTTATCAATTTGATGCTCTTGGAGGAATAAAAACCAACACAGTAGAAAGCAGAACACAGTAGAAAGCAGATGGGAGAAACTTGAATTCTGATAATGGTTTCACACTATGAATTCAGCTGTACACTAGGACTTTTCAGTTAGGTGAGTCAGTTTGCTTCAAGCCAGATTGGGTCAGATTCTCTGTTATTGAAAGGAAAGAGACATTTTGGCCTTCACAACTGGAAAACAAAGATTCTTGAAATCTACTCTATAGCAAGATAGATCTACTCTAAAGATAGAGACATCACCTATCAAATGCAAAACATCACTTTTAACACAAGAAAGAAAGAAAATATCACAATATTCAATTTAAAAAGAAAAGAAAGAGGACAAATAGATGTCTATCAAGGCAAGTTGACTGCCTTTTTTAGTTTTCAATCAATTCTCTTTTTTCCCCAGAATCCAAACACTTTCTAAAGTACCAGTTATAAGTAACTCATACTTTACCTGATCACTGCCATAAAAAAATTGACAGAAACCGTAATTAAATGGAGTCAGGAGACCAGAAGGGGAGTTCTCATGCTCTGCAACAATAGCAGAGCCCAAAGGAAGCCCTCCCAACTTCCTATTCCCCTTTATTAAAGTATTCTCCTTCCCTTGTCATGGTTGCAGACCTTGAATTGCAATTTTCCACTGATCCTGAATAAATGCATCTTTGCTGGAGAAATAATCTGGTCATCTATTCGGTTTGGGTCAACACTGCATAGACTTATTTATCATAAATTGTGGGTCCACTATGTTCTCTGTCTGGAAATAAAGAGTTGATGAGACATGTCCCCAGTACTCAAGGGGATTATACTCAAATAGGAGATCAGGCAAAGAATAAAATAGAAGATATTCTATTCGTGGTTTCTGATTGTTTTAAAATAAACTTGAATGGAATAACACATAGTAAAAAAAAAACAGTATCAGAGACTTTTAGAATTAACTAGTAGAATAGATTCTACCACATTTTTTGTTCCATTAGCAAGCCCTGGTAATATAGTTAAGGTTGGACAAATGTAAGTTTTATTTCATTTGGGACAATATGATGGCTACTCCTATGAACTGCTTAGAGCATTCATCAATTTCTGTTCTAGCAATATTACATCCAGGGTCATGTTCATGACTCATATTTTTAACAGAACAAAAAGTACAACCAACATAAGTTAAGGTCACAACTTGAATTAATATCAAAATTTCCTTTTTAAATGTACAACAAAATGCCAACATTAGCATGAAGCAAGAAAAGTCACAACTTTGAACCCATGTAAAATATCTCTCTCTTTTAGCTATAGCATATCAGAAAACATGTAAAATACCTCTTTTAAAACATCTACCCAGGTTATAATGTTATAAATGATACGAGCAAACTTTTCTTAACCCAGAGTTCTCCCTTTATCTTCTTCTTTAACCTGCCTACCCTTGAGAACAGTTTATCCCTCCCCCATAAAAAGCATACTTACTTGTTTTAACTATGTGCATATCACATGTCAGCTATTTGCACTAATGAAAATAAAGTATAATATGATACTTAAGAACTTTTAAATTCAGGTAGATCTATTTCACTTTTCAAAGATAGGCAAATTGATTCATTTCTCTGAGGCCCAATCTCTTTATCCATGAAGAGAGTATAGTAATAACTGATCAAATTGGTTGGGGAAGAAATAGAGTGAAATATGTAAAGCACTTACTAGCACTCACATATAGTAAGCCCCAACAAAATGGTGGCTAACAGATAAAATACCAAGCCAACACACTATCTTAGAAGAGAGAAACTTTAGCCTAAGAATTGAAAATCTTTTGTGTTACATGAATTGTATGTCTGCATTGGTTTCCTATTATTGCTATAGAAACTTAACAGAAACATAGTGGCTTAAAACAACATACATTTATTATCTTTAAGTTCTGAGAGTTAGAAGTCCAAAAAGGGTCTTGCTGGGCTAAAATCAAGATACTGACAGGGCTGCATTCCTTCAGGAGGCTCTAGTGGAGAACCATCTCTTTTCGTTTTCTAGCTTTTATAGGCTGCCTTCATTCCTTGACTACAGCCTTGCTCCATCTTTAAAACCAGCAGCATAGCATCTTTAAATCTGACTCTGACTCCTCTTCTGCTTCCTTCTTATATCTAAAGGACTCCTGTGATTACACTGGGTCCACTGGATAACCCAAGGTAATCTCTAAAGTTAACTGATGATCAACCTTAATTCCATCTGTATTCTTAATCCCCACTTGCCATGTAGCATAATATATATTCATAGGTTCCATGTATTAGGACATAGGCATCACTGGGGAGCCATTATTCTGTCTACCACAACAACTACCTTTAAACTTATCTTTGAACTGCAAAATGACAATTCTTAGAATTCACCTCAAGCCACTATACTATTCATACTTCTCATTAACCCAGAAAACACACTCACCCTGGACTCCTACAGTAATTAAGTTCAAAGATCTAAATTATTCATTATTCATAACTCTACCTTCATAGATAGTTTGAGAACATAAAATCATGCTTTAGAACACCAGGACTGCCAAATAATCTAATCACTTATGAAGTACAATTTGATTCAGTGGTCTAAGGTGCCATGGATCACAGATCATAGATTTGTAAGGAACCTTAAACTTCTTATACCTGAAATGTATTGTATGGTTAACTTCTTTAATTTTGACTAGATTTTTGTAAGCTTTGGTTTCATGTATTAGTTCCCTGATTCCCTGCATAAAGCAGACCTAAAAAATATTTGGAATATAATACTTGAAAGTCTAATGACAGACTTGTAGGTAATGATAGCCTGTGCATGTGGGGATATGAGGGGTAAGGGTGAGAGAAGAGATATTCTCAAAGAGAATGTGAATTTACGACCCCTGCTAGTATTTTAGAAACTTGACTCAAATTATAGTTTTAAGTGATTTGAATAGTTTTGGTAATTTTGGTGAACTAAATCATGCCTTTTTCTTTTAAATCATCTGATTAGGTAAACTTAATACATGATGAATGGTTTTGGTCTTCTGCAATAAATTTAATTTAGGAGTCCAGGGTTGAGGTATTGTTTGGTCAGAGAGCAAAAATCCCTATTTACGTTTCATATAACAGATACTTTGGTCTTACCCAAGTCACAGGTGTGGACAATGGTGAGAACCTTCACAACAGAGAAGAGTAGCATTGCTAAATACAATATATCATACCAGTTAAATCTGAATTTCAGATAAACCAAAAATTTTTAGTATACGTATGTTCAAAATATAATGAAAAGTATTTATTGTTTTTGACTGTCATAAGAAATTTGAATTTAGCTGAGCTTTCTGTATATTTTTAATTAATTTATTTATTTTTATTGAAGTATAGTTGATTAACAATGTTGTATTAGTTTCAGGTGTACAGCAAAGTAATTCGGTTATACATACATATATATCTATTTTTTTTCAGATTCTTTTCCATTATAGGTTATTACAAAATACTGAGAATACTTCCCTGTACTATACAGTAGGTCATTGTTGGTTATCTATTTTATATAGTGTGTACATGTTAATCCCCAAATCCCAATTTATTCCTTCTCCATCCTTTCCCTTTGGTAATCACAAGTTTGTTTTCTATGTCTGTGGATCTGTTTCTGTTTTGTATATAAATTCATTTGTATCATTTTTAATAGATTCCACATATAAGTGATATCATTTTTGTCATTCTCTGTCTTGCTCACTTCACTTAGATGATAACCTCTAGATCCATCCATGTTGCCACAAATTACATTACTTCATTCTTTTTTTATGGCTGAATAATATTCCACTGTATAAATATACCACATCTTCTTTATCCATTCATCTGTCGATGAACATTTAAGGTTGCTTCCATGTCTTGGCTATTGTAAACAGTGCTGCTATGAATACTGGGTTGCATGTATGAATACTGAGGTGCATGTATCTTTGTGAATTATGGTTTTCTCCAGATATATGTCCAGGATTAGGATTGCAGCATCATATGGTAGCAGGATCACATTTTTAGTTTTTTAAGAAACCTCCAATCTGTTCTCCATAGTGGCTGTACCAACTTACATTCCCACCAATAGTGCAGGAGGGCTGCTTTTTCTCCACACCCTCTTCAGTATTTATTATTTGCAGACTTTTTGATGATGGCCATTCTGACCAGTGTGAGGTGATAACTCATTGTAGTTTTGATTTGCATTTCTCTAATATTAGCAGTGTTGTGCATCTTTTCTTGTGCTTCTTGGCCATCTGTATGTCTTCTTAGGAGAAATGTCTATTTAGATCTTCTGCCCATTTTTTGATTGGGTTTTTTTTTTATATTGAGCTGTATGAGCTGTTTGTATGTTTTGGAGATTAATCCCTTGTCATTTGCATCATTTGAAAATATTTTCTCCCATTCTGTAGGTTGATTTCATTTTGTTTGTGATTTCCTTTGCTGTGAAAAATTTTAAGTTTAATTAATTTTAAGTTTAATTAATCCCATTTGGTATTGTTGTTGTTGTTTTTGTTTTTCTGTTTTTTTGCTTTTATATCCATTACTCTAGGAAATGGACCCAAAAAGATACTGCTGAGATTTATGTCAAAGAATGTTCTGCCTATGTTTTCCTCTAGCAGTTTTATCCTACCCAATCTTACATTTAAGTCTTTAATCCATTTTGAGTTTATTTTTGTGTGTGGTGTTAGAGAATGTTCAAATTTCATTCATTTACATGTAGCTGTTCAGTTTTCCCAGCACCACTTATTGAAGAGACTGTCATTTCTCCATTGTATGTTCTTACCTCCTTTGTCATAGATTAATTGACCATAACTGTATGGCTCTATTTCTGGGCTTTCTATCCTGTTCAGTTGATCTATATTTCTGTTTTTGTGCCAGTACCATACTGTTTTGATGACTGTAGCTTTGAAATATAGTCTGAAGTCAGGGAGTGTGTTTTCTCCACCTCCATTTTTCTTTCTCAAGATTGCTTTGGCTACTTAGGATCTTTTGTGTTTCCATACAAATTTTAATTTTTTTGTTCTAGTTCTGTGAAAAATGCCATTGGTAATTTGATAGGGATTCTGTTGAATCTGTAGGTTGCCGTGGGTAGTATAGTCATTTTGACAATATTGATTCTTCCAATCCAAGAACATGGTATATCTTTCCATCTGTTTGTGTCATCTTCAATTTCTTTCATCAGTGTCTTACAGTTTTTGGAGTACAGGTATTTTGCCTCCTTAGGTAGGTTTATTCCTAGGTATTTTATTCTTTTCGCTATGATAGTAAATGGGATTGTTTCCTTAATATCTTTTTCTGATCTTTCATTGTTACTGTATAGAAATGCAAGAGATTTCTGTGTATTAATTTTGTATCCTGTGACTTTACCAAATTCACTGATGAGCTCTAGTAGTTTCCTGGTAGGGTATTTAACCTTTCTGTATTTTTATTTGTGAAATCTGACAACACAGGAGAGGAATAAAACTCTCTCCAACTATTTCTTCTTTCCAAGGATGCTTCCCTAGATCTAGGTATGGTACACAAGCTATCATATATAGCTGCTCTTAATTTCTAATTCTCAGAGGGTATGACCTTACCATAACCCTCATGCAAAACTGAGGGAAATGGATGTCTTTCCTAGACTATCATTCATAGATACACCTTTAAAAAAAAAAAATCAAATTCTGCATAAGATGGAGAATGGGATAAATGTATTGAGTCTGAAAGCCAAGAGCCAGAGGAAGAGCCAAGACAAGTGCCAAAAATATTAGAATTGGGGGAGCAGATAGAATAAAGCCCCATCTCTTGCTCTCTGGAGTATGTGTGTACATATTTTGGCACAGATTACAATTAATTTGGGGGGCCATGCACCAATGTTTCAGACTGATGAAACTCTATATGATATCTGTAAACACAATGTTGTACTTTTGCAATTTTCAAGGGATTCAAGGACCTACTAAAATCCATAAAATTTTGGTTGCAATCTTTTGTCAAATGTTAAAAAAATATTCTCTGAATATTAACATTTTGAAATAGATATACTTAGCAAAATTTCCCCTTGTTTGTTTTTTTAATTAATTAATCAATTATTTATTTATTTATTTATTTTTGGCTGTGCTGGGTCTTAGTTGCAACACAAAGGACCTTTGTTGCAGCATGAGGGCTTCTTCTTAGTTGCAGCATGTGGATTTCTTTAGTTGCAACATGTGGACTCTTAGTTGCAGCACACATGTGAGATCTAGTTCCACAACCAGAGATTGGACCCAGGCCCCCTGAATTAGGAGCGTGGAGTCTTACTCACTGGACCATGAGTGAAGTCCCTTCTTTGATGTTTTTTTGTGTTGCTTTGTTTTGTTTTTTGTAGTAGGCAGGCCTCTCACTATTGTGGCCTCTCCCATTGCAAAGCACACACTCTGGATGTGCAGGCCCAGCGGCCATGGCTCATGGGCCCAGCTGCTCCACAGCATGTGGGATCTTCCTGGACCGGGACACGAACCCATGTCCCCTGCATCGGCAGGCAGACTCTCAACCACTGCACCACCAGGGAAGCCCTTTGATGGTTTTAATGTCTTATTTAAGAAATATTTTCCTAAAAAAGAGTATAATAAGGTCCTCCCATAATCTAATTGCTTTAAATTTTATGTTTTACATTAGTTCTATAACTTATATTATTTATTTTTGTATAGGGTAATAATGTTTCTTTTTCACATGAAAGGCAATTGTATTAACAATATTTATTGGATAATCTGCCTTTCCTCCCCTACTGTACATCCAGTACATCAACTTTCCATTTAAGAATGAATTTCCTTCTCCGTTCCTAGTCTGTTTAATCAACCAATTTTCATATTATTACATTTTCTTACTGAACTATTATTGGACCATTACCCTTCCACATGAATTTTAAAATCAGCTGGTAAATTTCTACCAAAAAAAAATTATTTGGGGATTGTAATTGGAACTGCATTGAATGTATAGAGTGATTTGGAGGAAAAATGTCACCTTCATAAAATTCACAATCTCATCAATAAACATAATATATTCCTTCATTTTTCAAGTTTTCTTTTATGTCTTTTTATAAGTTTCTTCCACTTTTTTCAAATGTCAGTAATATACCCAACAACTGTGGAACTCTCTTAAAGTTTCTGACACTTTATATACTTTTCTTGATTTGGCATGTAATTAATTATATTATCTGAAAATAAGAAATGACCTTTGTCACTTTTTTCAGTTCCTTAAACTAAACTTCATTTATTTTTGATGACTTAGTGCATTGTCCAGGTTCTCCAATACAATACTGAATAGTGGGAATAACGGTCTTATTCCTGGCTTCAGTAAAAAGTACTAAGGGATAACTCTATCTCTCACTCCTCACATTTCCAGAGACTTCAAGTTTACAACACTATGTGACTACTGTCACTACTTTATCAAACTGGTAAGTTTAGAAGGAACTGAGCATGCTCTAATCAACCCCTTCTGGGCCATTCTTCCTCAAAACCACTTTCTTTTTGCATTACTGGTTTCTACGGTCATCTATGTAGTACTTACATTGAGACAGGGAGAGGAAGGCCCCCAATTAGGCAGCAAGTTCAATACAGGAGGAAAAAATTAGAAAGCCAGTGTGGCTGCACATACTAATCACGTCCTCTAAGAATCTTTGTCAGTAATAAAGCTACTATATTTTATTTCTGTCTTTTGGCTTCTTGTGTCAACTTATCATTTGTTTTCAAAACTAGGAAGAAATAAAAGGGCTTCTTTCAGGTCCCCAAGTAACACTGTACTACTCACCATTAGTTATTTTTAATGTTTTTTTAATTGGGATTCTTTAAATTCTATACAAATCTCTACAATTTCAAAAGTGTCACACGCAAGATTTCATACAATCCCATATTAACACCTCTTTCTCCCCTACCCCCTTCTTGCCCCTCTCCTTTTCCCTCTCCCCACTGGTAACCACTAGTTTTTTCTCTCTATCTGTGAGTCTGCTTCTTTTTTGTTTTATTCACTAATTTGTTGTATTTTACATGTCTTTATGCATGCCTTTATCAGATTAAGAATGTTCCCTTCTATCCCTAATCTGTTAAATTTTTATTATGAACAAATGTTGAATTTTATCAAATGATTTCCTATACCAATTGAAGTGTCCATTAGTTTGTTATATCTTACTCTGTGTAGGAAATTACATTGATATATTCAATTATTCTTGCATTCCTGGTATTATATCCTGCATAAAAGCACACGGTCAAATGCAGGAATAATTTTTCTAAAGTGAGAATTATTGTTCTTTGAGCTTCTGATTAAAATTGTCTGTAAATCTGTTTGGGCCTGGTATCCTTTCCAGATGGTTGATTCTTACTACTAATTTAGTATAAACTGGAGCCACTGATTATACAGTTATATCTAGGAAACCTTACATTTCATGTCAATTTTCGATATACAAAGCTTTGTTGTATTTCTTTTTAAACATGCCATTTTTACTTATATCTATGTTTTAGTTAAAACGTATTTAAAAGTTTTTCTTTGTCTTGCAAAAATTGCAGCTATTTTACTAGTCTTTCAAGGAAGACACTCTGGTTGTGTTGGCTCATTTTTTTATTTGGTTGACCCTCTTCTGCATTATTAAATCTTGAAAACTCATAATTCTTCAGCCAGAGGAAGACTTTACATTTATACTAGATATACAGAAGTTTAAAGAATAAAATTTCCTTCAAATCACTCATTATATTCAATGCAATTTCAATTCCAATTCCAAAAGGATTTTTCTGTAGAACAAAATCTAAAGTTTATAACAGAATAATAAAATGACATGAATACTAACAACGCTCATGTTAGAAGGGATTAAGATTCAGTTAAGTGATGATCTAGACAATAATCTGTTCCTCAATTAAGATAAGAAGCAGAGGGCTTCCCTGGTGGTGCAGTGGTTGGGAGTCCACCTGCCGATGCAGGGGACACAGGTTCGTGCCCAAGTCTGGGAAGATTCCACATGCTGTGGAGCGGCTGGGCCCGTGAGCCATGGCCACTGAGCCTGCACGTCTGGAGCCCGTGTTCCGCAACGGGAGAGGCCACAACAGTGAGAGGCCCGCCTACCACAAAAAAA
>NW_006775459.1:1771388-1777965 GCF_000442215.2 Lipotes vexillifer
CCCACATCTCCATCAAAAAGATATGTGGCCCTTTTGGTGCCCAAGTCTGGGTGGTGACATGAAAAGCTCCCGCTCCAAACCGAGCGCCTGGAGGAGGTGTTCAACTGTGAGTGCGGGGGGGGGGGTGGGCAAGTGGGGGCATCCAAGCCGGGAACTGGGGATGCAGGCGCTGCCACCGCGTACCCCAGCCTGCCTGGCAGCCCGCGACGAGCAACTGGCTGAGTGGGTATCGGGCACACTGGGACCACCTGGCAATACTGCTGCCACTGCCATCGCCACTAATGTAGGGAGCTCCTGAGCCTGCTGCGGAGAGAGGCTGAACAAATCTCAGGTTCAGTTGTGCTTCCTGCTTTTCAGCCTCTTGCCTCCAAAATGCATACATTTCCACTTGGTGTCATCACGCAGAAGGGAGTAAAAGGGACTCGGTAAGATTCAGCCATGTGGCTGACAGGGCCTTGGTGCTCCGGCCAGATGTCAGGCCTGTGTCTCTGAGGTGGCAGAGCTGAGTTCAGGACATAGGTCCATGAAAGACCACACTCCTCCACGTAATATCAAACAGCAAGAGCTCTCCCAGAAATCTCCATCTCAATGCTAAGACCCAGCTCCACTCAATGACCAGCAAGCCACAGTGCTGGACACCCTATGCCAAACAACTAGAAAGACAGGAGCACAGCCCCACCCATTAGCAGGGAAGCTGCCTAAAATCATAACAAGGTCACAGACAAACCAAAACACACCACCGGACGTGGTCCTCCCCACCAGAAAGACAAGATACACACTTATCCACCAGAACACAGGCAGTAGTCCCCTGCACCAGCAAGCCTACACAACAAACTGAACCAACCTTACCCACTGCGGGCAGACACCAAATACAACGGGAACTACGAACCTGCAGCCTGCGAAAAGGAGATCCGAAAACAATGTTAAGCAAAATGAGAAGAGAGAGAAACACACAGCAGATGAAGGAGCAATGTAAAAAACCCACCAGACCAAACAAATGAAGAGTAAATAAGCAGTCTACCTGAAAAAGAATTCAGAGTAATGATAGTAAAGATGATCCAAAATCTTGGCAATGGAATGGAGAATATACAAGAACGTTTAACAAATATCTAGAAGACCTAAAGGGCAAACAAACAATGATAAACAACACAATAAATGAAATTAAAAATCTCTAGAAGGAATCAATAGCAGAATAACTGAGGCAGAAGAATGGATAAGTGACCTGGAAGATAAAAGAGCAGAAATAACTACTGCAGAGAAGAATAAAGAAAAAAAATTAAAAGAATTGAGGACAGTCTCAGAGACCTCTGGGACAACATTAAACACACCAACATTCAAATCATAGGGGTCCCAGAAGAAGGAGACATAAAGAAAGGGACTGAGAAAATATTTGAAGAGATTATAGTCGAAAACTTCCCTAATATGGGAAAGAAAATAGTTAATCAAGTACAGGAAGTGCAGAGAGTCCCATACAGGATAAATTCGAGGAGAAACATGCCAAGACAGATAATAATCAAATGATCAAAAATTTAATACAGAGAAAAAATATTAAAAGCAGCAAGGAAAAAACAACAAATAACATACAAGGGAATCCCCATAAGGTTAACAGCTGATCTTTCAGCAGAAACTCTGCATGCCAGATGCAGTGGCAGGACATATTTAAAGTGATAAAAGGGAAAAACCTACATCCATGATTACTCTACCCAGCAAGAATCTCATTCAGATTTGACGGAGAAATTAAAACATTTAAAAACAAGCAAAAGCTAAGAGAATTCAGCACCACAAAATCAGCTTTACAACAAATGCTAAAGGAACTTCTCTAGGCAAGAAACACAAGAAAAAAAAAGACCTACAATAACAAACCCCAAACAATTAAGAAAATGGTAATAGGAACATACATATCCATAATTACATTAAATGTAAATGGATTAAATGCTCCAACCAAAAGACACAGACTGGCTGAAAGGATACAAAAACAAGACCGTATATATGCTGTCTATAAACAACCCACTGCAGACCTAGGGACATATATAGACTGAAAATGAGGGGATGGAAAAGGATATTCCATGCAAATGGAATTCAAAAGAAAGCTGGAGTAGCAATTCTCATATCAGACAAAATAGACTAAAATAAAGACTATTACAAGAGACAAGGAAGGACACTACATAATGATCAAGGGATCGATCCAAGAAGAAGATATAAAAATGGTAACTATTTATGCACCCAACATAGGAGCACCTCAATACATAAGGCAAATGCTAACAGCCATAAAAGGGGAAATCGACAGTAACACAATCATAGTAGCAGACTTTAACACCCCACTTTCACCAATGGACAGATCATCCAACATGAAAATAAATAAGGAAACACAAGCTTTAAATGACACATTAAACAAAATGGACTTAATTGATATTTATAGGAAATTCCATCCAAAAACATCAGAATACACTTTCTTCTCAAGTGCTCATGGAACATTCTCCAGGATAGATCATATCTTGGGTCACAAATCAAGCCTTGGTAAATTTAAGAAAATTGAAATTGTATCAAGTATCTTTTCCGACCACAATGCTATGACTAGATATCAGTTACAGGAAAAAATCTGTAAAAAATACAAGCACATGGAGGCTAAACAATACACAACTTTATAACCAAGAGATCATTGAAGAAACCAAAGAGGAAATCAAAAAAAAACCTAGAAGAAAGGACAATGAAAACACAAGGGCCCAAAAATCTATGGGATGCATCAAAAGCAGTTCTAAGAGGGAAGTTTAGAGCAATACAAGCCTACCTCAAGAAACATGAAACACCTCAAATAAACGACCTAACATTAAACCTGAAGCAGTTAGAGAAAGAACAAAAAAACTCCAAAGTTAGCAGAAAGAAAGAAATCATAAAGACCAGATCAGAAAAAAAATGAAAAAGAAATGAAGCAAAGAAGAGCAAAGATCAATAAAACTAAAAGCTTGTTCTTTGAGAAGATAAACAAAATTAATAAACCATTAGCCAGACACATCAAGAAAGAAAGGCAGAAGACTCAAATCAAGAGAATCTGAAATGAAACAGAGAAGTAACAACTGACAATGCAGAAATACAAAGTATCATGAGAGTTACAAGCATCTATATGCCAATAAAATGTACAACCTGGAAGAAATGGACAAATTCTTAGAAATGCACAACCTTCTGAGACTGAACCAGGAAGAAATAGAAAGTATAAACAGACCAATCACAAGCACTGAAATTGAAACTGTGATTAAAAATCTTCCAACAAACAAAAGACCAGGACCAGATGGCTTCACAGGCGAATTCTATCAAACATTTAGAGAACAGCTAACACCTATCCTTCTCAAACTCTTCCAAAATATAGCAGAGGAAGGAACACTCCCAAACTCATTCTATGAGGCCGCCATCACCCTGATACACAAACCAGACAAAGATGTCCCAGAAAAGAAACTATAGACCAATATCACTGATGAACATAGATGCAAAAATCCTCAACAAAATACTAGCAAACAGATTCCAACAGCACATGAAAAGGATCATACACCACGATCAAGTGGGCTTTATCCAAGGATGCAAGGATTCTTCAATGTACACAAATCAATCAATGTGATAAACCATATTGACAAACTGAAGGAGAAAATCCGTATGATCATCTTAATAGACGCAGAAAAAGCTTTTGACAAAATACAACAACAATTTATGATAAAAAACCCTCCAGAAAATAGGCATAGAGCAAACCTACCTCAACCCAATAAAGGCCATATATGACAAACCAACAGCCAACATCGTTCTCAATGGTGAAAAACTGAAACCATTTCCTCTAAGATCAGAAACAAGACAAGGCTGTCCACTCTTACCACTATTATTCAACATAGTTTTGGAAGTTTTTGCCACAGCAATCAGAGAAGAAAAGGAAATAAAAGGAATCCAAATCGGGAAAGAAGAAGTAAAGCTGTCACTGTTTGCAGATGACATGATAGTATACATAGAAAATCCTAAAGATGCCACCAGAAAACTACTACAGCTAATCAATGAATTTGGTAAAGTAGCAGGATACAAAATTAATGCACAGAATCTCTTGCATTCCTATACACTAATGATGAATAATCTGAAAGAGAAATTGAGGAAACACTCCCACTTACCACTGCAACAAAAAGAATAAAATAACTAGGCATAAGCCTACATATGGAGACAAAAAATCCTCTATGCAGAAAACGATAAGACACTGATGAAAGAAATTAAAGATGATATAAACAGATGGAGAGATATATCATGTTCTTAAACTGGAAGAATCAACATTGTGAAATTGACTCTACTACCCAAAGCAATCTACAGATTCAGTGCAATTCCTGTCAAACTACCAATGGCATTTTTCACAGAACTAGAACAAAAAATTTCACAATTTCTATGGAAACACAAGATACCCCAAATAGCCAAAACAATCTTGAGAAAGAAAAACGAAGCTGGAGGAATCAGGCTCCCAAGACTTCAGATTATACTACAAAGCTACAGTAATCAAGACAGTACGGTACTGGCACAAAAACAGAGATACAGCTCAATGGAACAGGATAGGAAGCCCAGAAATAACCCCACGCACATATGGTCACCTTATTTTTGATAAAGGAGGCAAGAACATACAATGGAGAAAAGACAGCCTCTTCAAAAAGTGGTGCTGGGAAAACTGGACAGCTACATGTGAAAGAATGAAATTAGAACACTCCCTAACACCATACAGAAAAATAAACTCAAATTGGATTAAAGACCTAAATGTAAGGCCAGAAACTATCAAACTCTTAGAGGAAAACATAGGTAGAACACTCTATGACATAAATCACAGCAAGATCCTTTTTGACCCACCTCCTAGAGAAATTGAAATAAAAACAAAAATAAACAAATGGGACTTAATGAAAGTTAAAAGCTTTTGCACAGCAAAGGAAACCTTAAGACGAAAAGACAACCCTCAGAATGGGAGAAAATATTTGCAAATGGATCAACCAACAAAGGATTAATCTCCAAAATTTACAAGCAGCTCATGCAGCTCAATAACAAAAAAACAAACAACCCAATCCAAAAATGGGCAGAAGACCTAAATAGACATTTCTCCAAAGAAGATGTACAGATAGCCAACAAACACATGAAAGAATGCTCAACATCACTAATCATTAGAGAAATGCAAATCAAAACTGCAATGAGGTATCATCTCACACCAGTTAGAATGGCTGCCATCAAAAAATCTACAAACAATAAATTCTGGACAGAGTGTGGAGAAAAGGGAACCCTCTTGCACTGTTGGTGGGAATGTAAATTGATACAGCCACTATGGAGAACAGTATGGAGTTTCCTTAAAAAACTAAAAATAGAACTACCATATGACCCAGCAATCCCACTACTGGGCATATAACCTCAGAAAACCATAATTCAAAAAGAGTCATGTACCACAATGTTTATTGCAGCTCTATTTACAATAGCCAGGACATGGAAGCAGCCTAAGTGTCCATCGACAGATAAATGGATAAAGAAGATGTGGCACATATATACAATGGAACATTACTCAGCCACAAAAAGAATCGAAATTGAGTTATTAGTAGTGAGGTGGATGGACCTAGAGTCTGTCATACAGAGTGAAGTAACTCAGAAAGAGAAAAACAAATACCGTATGCTAACACATATACATGGAATCTTAAAAAAAATGGTTCTGAAGAACGTACGGGCAGGACAGGAATAAAGACGCAGACGTAGAGAATGGACTTCAGGACACAGGGAGGGGGAAGGGTAAGCTGCGACGAAGTGAGAGAGTGGCATGGACATATATACACTACCAAATGTAAAATAGATAGCTAGTGGGAAGCAGCCGCACAGCACAGGGAGATCAGCTCGGTGCTTTGTGACCACCTAGAGGGGTGGGATAGGGAGGGTGGGAGGGAGACGCAAGAAGAAGGAGATATATTTACATGTATAGTTGATTCACTTTGTTATAAAGCAGAAACTAACACACCATTGTAAAGCAATTATACTCCAATAAAGATGTTAAAAAAATAAAAAGATATGCGGTCTACCAATATGATTGAAGTATGCATCAGACTTGATTATTGTGTTCATAGATTGACATTCGTCTTTGAAAGACAAGGATTTGGAAATAAAAGACAAGGATTGTCAATGGGCCTTGGAATTTTAAGTTAAATTTTTTTTTCCTACTATATACATAGCATTTCTCTATTGATTGGATTAACCACAATGAACATGGGACTACTTTATAATCATAAGTAATAATACATTTCATCTATGAGCTATTACCCCTTGTTTTTTGTGTGTTTTTGACCTTCTCCCCCTAGACTTAAAATTATGTTCTTTTGATCCAAATTACATATGTGTGCAATATTTTCAGTCCATGTGGTAAGCAGAATATTGCCTCCGCCAATGATATCCATATCCTAATTCCCTAAAACTAGCACTATGTTACCTCACATTACGACAGGGATTTTCAAAATGTGATCAAGTTAAGGATCTTGAATTAGGGAGATTATTCTGGATTGTCCAGATATAACCAATGTAATCACAAGAGTTCTTATCAGGGAAA
>NW_006775459.1:1777975-1801826 GCF_000442215.2 Lipotes vexillifer
AGAGGGAGATAAGAAAGTCAGAAAAGGGGATATGACAATAGAAGATCAGAGAAAAGAGATAGAAATAGAAAGGAATGGGGCACGAAGATGGAAAGAAATTTCAAGATACTACCCTTCTGGCTTTGAAGATGAAGAAAGAGTCTAAGAAGTGAGGAATGCAGGCCACCTCTATAAGCTAAAAAGACAAGGAAACAGATTCTCCCCTATAGCTTCCAGAAGGAGTACAACCCTGCTGACACCTTGATTTTAGGATTTCTGACTTCATAACTATAAGATAATAGGTTTGTGTTGTTTTAAGCACCAAGTTTCTCGTAGTTTTTTTTTTTTTTTTTCCTGCGGTACGCGGGCCTCTCACTGTTGTGGCCTCTCCCGTTGCGGAGCACAGGCTCCAGATGCGCAGGTTCAGTGGCCATGGCTCACGGGCCTAGCCGCTCTGCAGCACGTGGGATCTTCCCAGACTGGGGCACGAACCCGTGTCCCCTGCATCGGCAGGCAGACTCTCAACCACTGCGTCACCAGGGAAGCCCTCTCGTAGTTTTTTACAGCAGCAACAGGACACTAACACAGTTCACAATATCAGATGCATAAAGATTATCTATTTTCTTCACATTCTTTAAATCAAATTAATTTTGACTATGCGTCTATCACTCAGCTAGGTCGTCATGAAATTCAACATCTGTCATTCTTGTTCTCCCTGGCATCCCTCCCCATACAATGGTTCATGGTGCCCTATTAGAACACTGACAACACCAAATGCTAGTGAGGATATGGAGAAACAGAAACTATCATACATTGCTGGTGAGAATGCAAAGTGGTAAAGCCACTTTGGAAGAGAGTTTGGCAGTTTCTTACAAAACTAATCGTACGCTTACCATACAATCCATCAGTCACACTCCTTAATATTTCACCAAAGAAGTTGGAAACTTATGTCCACACAAAATGTGTACACGGATGTTTATAGCAGCTTTATTCATGATTACCAAAACTTAGAAGCAGCTAAGATGTCCTTCATTAGATGACTGAATAGGTAAACTGCATACATCCAGACAATGGAAAATTATTCAGTGCTAAAAAGAAATGAGCTATCAAGCCCTGGAAAGACATGGAGGAACCTCAAATGCATATTACTAAGTGGAAAAAAAACTAAAAAAACTAATCTATATGATTCCAATTGTATGATATAGAAAAGGAGACAGTAAACAGATCAATGGTTGCCGGGAGTTTGGATGGGAAGGGATGAATAGAAGGAGCACAGAGGATTTTCAGGGTAGTTAAAATATTCCGTATATAAACAAATAGATATTTTCAATAGGGTAATTTCTTTGATATATTACATTCTATTAGAGAATTTCCTGTTCATAATGGCAGATTTTACATATATTTATGTTTACTTCCTTACAAAAATTATGGTAACAAGATAACAAAGAGTTTTAAACCACAAGGAAAATAAAATGAGGCAACAAAAGTGGGCAATATATGTCAACAAATGTTAGGATATGGAAAGGAAGTTAAAGAGTTGTAATATATTTAAATGTGTGGAGAAAACTAAAATGTCAGCTTATGCAGTGGGGCATAAAGCTAGCTATCCCACAAGTGAGATAAAGCTAGCTTTTGCTGAAGAATTCTGGATAGCCTCAGGAAAGTCTCTGCAAGTGGAGAATTTGGTGAGTGGTAGGCTAAAAGCAGAAGTACATATCAGAACAACCCTCCCCTCAGACAAACCTTCTCCTCAGGCCCAGGCGCCCTACTTCAGACAACCAAGCAACTACTCCCTTTGGAAAAAGATGGAGAGCTTTAGTCTTTAAAGAAATTGACTACAGAGGATAAAAACACAGGGGAGGCAGGGTTGAGGAGAATAAAGTTAAATTCTATGTATTGAACAATGAGTTTCCAGCCCTCTCTCTCACCTAAACTCTCATTATGCTAGCAGTCAGAAACTCTAGCAATAGAGTGAATTAATCTCTGGAGAAAAGGATCAAAGAAAAGGCCAAAAAGACATTCAGGGGCCCCAGAATGAATCTTCTGAATCTCTGTTAGACCCACTCTGTACAAATAAAACCTACTCCATACACACCATAAATTTCTCCATCAGTTTTTAGTCCTCAGTCCTAAACTTGAATGGTTGCCAAGAACCAAAAGAGACTTGAAAAAAGCCTTCAACATGAAAAAGAGGCAGCAGATTAAAGGAACTTGGCAACATAGAGAAAAACATTATCTGAGATATAAAAGAAGTTATTTCATCTTCAAAACAAAAACGGGTGCAGGTTTTTTAATGGGGTATACAGAGTAGGAAGAGAACATGAAAATGTTAGAATAGCTGAAATATAAGTTTTAACAGAAAGTTTGGAAAGAGTCTACCTTGTAGAAAGAGAAATTTTTTAAAAAATCAAGAAAAGAGAGTGGGAAAATAGGAAGATTAGAAAATCAGAGAAAGAAGTCAAATATTTACTTAGCAAGTGTTCTAAGTTTAAAGAAAAATAGGAAATACTATTAAAGAAATGATATTTCCCACAACTGAAGGTTAGTTACCACATTGAAAGGGACTACTGAATACCAAGCACAATGAATTGAAAAAGACCCACACTAAGGCACATTACCAAAAAGTTCTAAAACACTGGGTATAAAAAGCTTCTACAGAAAAAATTAAAAGAATATACAAAAAGGATCAGGATACAATATGACATAGCAACTCTCAGCAACAACAGGGAGAAATGCCATAAAAGTGTGAGGAAAACATTTCAGATTATAATTTTATAACCAACCAAACTATCAAGCAAGTCTTAGAGTAGAATAAAGATATTGTTAAACATGCAAGCATTACATTCTTTGCATGCTTTCCTAAAATGTCCACTAAAATGAGGCAGATAACCAAGAAGGAGGAAAGCCTAAAATTCAGGAAACAGGAAACCAACAGAGATAAAGGGAATATTCACAATAATGGTAAAGAGAAGACCCAGGACAAGTTGTGCATCAGGCCTGAAGAACAACTAGTGAAATTTGGAACAAGTAATAAGGTATACAAGGGGGTTGACGGTTAATGAATTGTCCAACCTGGTTGGAGTGGAGGTAGGGGCTACCATTTACATCATAGTCTGTGTAAATGCACACCTGGAGGTACGTAGCACAAGTCACCTTGTTCATACAGTAAGCCTGGGAGGGTTCCAAGTAAGATATCTCCTGGTTAAAAAAAGAAAGAAAAAGAACCTGATAAGATTATCTGGTATGTTTTACCATGTAGAAAAAGAGTACCCAGAGGTGCTTCACAGTTCCATGGAAGAGTTTGTAAGGAATTAGTGATATTTAGAGAGAAAGTTTTCAAAGTGAGGCAATTTTCAACTCTAGGAAAACCAAAACAAACCTACATTAATAGAAAGGTGAGCTACTTGACGTATCAGTTAACAGTATTTATATAATCATTAATACAAAGACTGAATATTAGTTTAATCAAATATTATGATATAACCTTGTGGGGACAATTTTAAAAGAAAAAGAACATACATGTACAAACCCATTTAATTTAGAAATATGAGGTGACTATTAGGAATAAAAAAGCTGAAAGAATTGAATGTAGTTTCTCTAAAAACAAGATCTGGCATATGGTACAGGATAAAATTCATTCTAAACTTTATTCTATAAACCCATTTAACTATTTTTAGCAAGTAGATTTTATTATTACTTAGATTTTAAAAATACACTTGGAAAACATGAGTGTCAGACATTAAATGCCAACTGTTCCTGTTTTGATTGCAGATTGTACGAGCATTATTTTAATCTGTTGATATTGCTTTCATGATGTGATCTGTGACATGGTACAAATTTGATCTAGTAGAGATTCATGAAGAGGAAGCTATTTTTCTCAAATCCTAAATGTCTCTTTTATTTTGTCTTTGTCAGGTTCTTTTAGAAAAAAAATCAAAAATAAAGTAGGGCTGATTACAGTTTATTAAGAACAGATGGATAATGTTCCCATTAGGAAGTGGATCAAATGGACAAAATTTTTTTCTCCCTTTTTATGTCCATCAACTGCAACAGACACTATAACAGGCAAATATGTATATTCATAATACATAGATTGATAAAGCAAACATTCCTAGACTACAGGTTCAAAATTGATAAGAAGTAATTTTATTTTCCTTCCAGGGACAATAGACAAATGACAAAGTAAACTTCATAGTTCTTAATGAGATCCCAAGGTAATCATGGTGTCAAAAGTGAAATAGTTGAATATCTGAATTTACACTAGATGTTTTTCCTAGAACCTTCTAGTTGTTTTTAACGAAGAGTGTTGCATACAGAATACTGGACAACAGAGGAATAATGCATTTTTGCATTCTTGGGAACATTAAGATTTATTATCAAGAGTTCAGCACTGATTAATGATATCACAGTGAATACCAAAAGGGAGCAAGGAGAGATTTGTCACTAATTATAAAGTGTAGTCACATTTGTTTTAGTTTCTTGCTGAGCATCCAAGGAACCAAAGGCATTACTTTATGAATGAAATATTGTATGCTATATATTAATAATAGGGCATCTTGAGCTCCCCAGTTCCCCTGGATTATCATCTATGCATACAATTTTGGAACAGAATTGAGTGAATTGTTTAGGGCCTTGGAATACTTGAGAGTGATAGCATTGCCTAGGGCAAGGCACTGTCCCTTCCAGGCCACAAGGTAATTGTGTAACTGGCAAATACCCTCAGCTCTAACTTGAATTCCTCTCAATCCCAGAATTATTTTGCTCCCTGCCATCAATAAGTCAAGGGGTAATTTCATTATGAATATGTATTAATTTCTGTCTTCCATGTGACTCATTTTTTGGTGCATTAAATCATATACCTAAATTTCATCAATTAATTTTATCTGCCAGAGTGTTTCACTCTCTAATTCAAGGACATTGAATCACTCACAGCTAACTGCAGGTTACAGACATTGCTAACAGCTAAACTTAAGAAGGATGGTTACATGCCTTTATCCAACAGCTGGTGCTAACGTCAGTTTTCGTTTTAAGTGTCTGATATATGCAGCTTTGTTAGACAAGAACTTGAAATGAAATGCAATTTTGTGGGGTTAAAAGATATAACTGTGCTTCTAGTTCACGTACCCTCAACTGGTTTTTTTATTAAGTTTTGAAAGTGTTCCTGTTTCACTTTATAGATGGTTGATCTACTACATTTTGTTTCTTTTTATACCTCTCTCTCTCTCTCTCTCTCTCTCTCTCTGTGATGACAACATTATACAGATTTCCAGGAAGCTACCTCAAAATGTATATTTTCTAGCCCCAGGAAGGGTAAAATTTCAGAGCCCTGCATAAACTAATTTAGTAACTTTATTTCGTAAATATAATAGAAAGGCATATGGGTAAACTACCACTTTTTGTGCTAAAATCTTAAACCAGATCTCTCCCAATGAAATAGCTTTAGAGAAATAAACTTATTAGCCACATATAATCGCACCAAAAAAACAAGATTTCGGAGTTTTTAACCACGTGTGGTATAATATAATTACATGGCATGTCCTTAGGAAATAATCAGCAAAGAAATGAAATGAACACCCACTGACCAGAACTAGCAGAATTCTCTATAGGGTATCATGACATTGAGTATTGGTTGTTATAAATACTGGGACCTAGGTAATTTCCATGATCTCAATAGTCCTACTGGGGACACCAATAAAAAAAATGCTGCTACTCTTTGCTAGTAAGGAAATCTCTGAGTTTGTGACAGAAATTGACATTCACCTTGAGTTCTTAATATTCTGCTGTCCCCATCCCCACCTAGTCCTAGAGAACTGCTCACCCTATGTCAAATCTGTTGCTGCCAACTTTTGTGCTCAGGCATAACTGGGATAGATGCATTCGATCATCTTCACCCCAGTCCATCTGAATACATTTGACAGTAGGATGTGACCCAGTACTTGAATCTGTCTCTACTCTCTCCCTGCTACTTCCTTTATACATAGAGAAGTACACTGCCCTTTCTGTTTCAAGTAGATTATGGCTGCAGAGGAGGAAACACACGCACACGCACACACGCACACACACACAGTTTTATCATTCTGCTAATCTCAGACAGTAGAGAGTACTATGTGCAAATATATAAGCAAGGCCTGCCATCTGCCCAGCCAACTTCCCATTGTGCAGAGTCCATCCCATTGGCTGTGGATTTAAGAGGTAGGTAAAAGGGTAAGTGGGCACTTAACCCACTTGCTCTTGTTTATCACTAATGAGATGATGAAAGAGAGGCTCTATAAGACAGTCATGGTTACCGAGTAGAATAGATGACAGCCCATATGGCGGAATGTGAAGGGCACCATAATTTGTGAGGGAACTAATACCTGCTGAAAGATAACTCACAGAATATCAGGGCAAGAGGGAACCTTAAATTTAATCCGGTCAAACCCACCATCTGATAGTTTAATTCCTTCTGGAATTCCCTGTCAGTAGTTGTTTACAATTTTCTTAAAAATCTCCCATAAATTTGTAGGGTCTGAAATTGAAATACAGCATGTTTAAGATTAATGAGAGGTATAGAAGTTGAGACAATAAATTCTATGGTAAAAGGAAAAAAGAGAAAAGGTAATTTAAGGTAGAAAGACCAAGGAGCTCACTAGCTTCTGAGGGAGGCCTTATTCTCTGAAGATTCTAGTTGTTAGTTCAATGTGATACAAATTCGATCTCTTTGTTACTTCATTCTACACACATTACCAAATACCTAGTATTTGCTTGGATTTGGGGATACAGAAACAACCAATACATGGTTTCTTTCCCCTTTAAGGAGCTTAGACTCTGGCTGAGACAAATGCTGCATAAAAAATCATCTTGCAGTGTGAGTGATAAGTGCTAAAACAAAGTACTTACTTTTACAGGACTAAAACTAAGGGAGTTCCCGGTGGGGATGATTACACAGAGGAGGTGAATATATGAGCTGGAATATTTGAAAAGGACTTTGCTAGTGGACAAAGCAGATGGATCAGGTGGGTGACAGCATGATGGAATCCCAAACAGTGTGATCAGAGGCAAAAAGTCTACGACATGATTAGTACATAATCAGCAGTCAGATGTGCTGTAGCTTCAGATGTATGGGGAAAAGGTGGGGGAGGATGCTGGGAAGGTAGTAGAAGCTCCATTCAGAAGGAAGCTCCATTACACTAAGGAAATTCAACTTGACCAAGCAAAAAATCTGCTTCCTACTGTGGGGATCTAGGGATTCCAATGTTAAATAAGCAGTAAACCACAGTTACTTGGACCAAAGCATTTACAGTAGATAGGGTCTTATGTTAGTTACCTAGAACAGTGATTGGTCAGATAATTGAAAAAGTAGGAAATCAAGGAAAATGCACATAGTATCTTAAATATTTCACTTTATGTGACAAATAAAACACAATAATTATCTAATACTTTTGATGTAGGACAAGGTCTTTTCTTAAGAAAGTATGGATCTGACTGTAATGCCCCATCTTCCTTCTTTCACTAGCCATACATATAAATCATAATATATAATTTCTTAGTGTCTTTCAAGCAAGAATTTTTAAATGCTATCAAAAAACTCTACATTTTAATAAATTTTACTCCAATTGTTTATATTTGGCTTGCTCACACCTAATTTGACAGCCGACACAGTATTTTTAGCAATTCACCTTTATCAACCCTTTCCAGAGCATTCTAATTAGTTATCATGGAAACAAATTTTTTCACACTCACACTGCATTAATTCATAGACTATCAAGTAAATTACATAATTATAATAATACTTGACACAATTGGTTTGGGAATACACTGTGGTAAGCATATAAGCCAACTGGTAGTAGAACTGTACAAACATACCAGGCAAGTAGAGCAGGTTAGCAGCCTGTTAGCCCTCCATGTTCAGCAAGTCCTGGGCAGAGGATCGCATGTTCTGTGAACAGAATGGTGAGTGTTAGCTATTTTTATGAATTGGTTAAGTGCACAAGGAAGAATACTGAATCTTCCTTGAAAATCATTTTCTTATCTCCCCTCCATATATATTTAGGTATTTCAAAGACTGGACCAGCCTTTTTAATCACGTATTCACATTATGTTCCTGTCAGGAGAAATAATAATTTCAAAGATGTTATACTCTATGAATTTTTCAGACATACTAGAAATGCCTCCTTAGATCCCTAAACATACAAGAAATGACATCAGGGTTTAGGTCAGAGGACTTGTTGTCCAAAGGAGTTCAAGGGAAAGTAAAAATTTTCAGTTAAAAAATTTTAAAAAGCATTTATGTAGGATACAATGCAGGCAATCAGATTTCTAGTGAGGCAGAGACACCTGCATAAAGACTTTGCCTCACTCCTGTGCCAAGCTATCTTTGAAGTCAAATTTATACCCCAAAGGACCACAGACTCATAAGGAAGCCTTAAGTATTGAAACCTTACACTTGATAAAGGCCAGAAAGTTGCCATGTATTCCAAATCCAACCCCAACCACAATGACAACTGTTCACAATCTTAAAATGAACATCAGTGGAAGATTTCTGTGGCAGATATGACTTCATTATCCCCACAAATATTCTCACTAGGTAGGGCATAAAGAGTCCTAACCATGAAGAAGCTCTGGGACTTGTACATTGGTGCATATCACTCTCAAAATAGTATGAAATAAGAAGAACCCATATTTCAGATTCTTTAGGATCCATAATGTAACACTTCAATCTTTGTTTATTTCTGAGTTATTATGGAAAGTGTTTCAATAGAGTATTATAAGATAACTAAGGTTTTTAAGCTCTTCTGTGAGAAGACATAGTTCATTTAAAACGAACCTCGACAATTTTTAAAGGGTAATATAAAACAAATTATATGCAAATATATATTTAAATATATAATATATAAAAGAGGTATTTTCACACCCCCATGCAAAGAATGGAAGAAAATTTAGGACAGCTAGTTTGTTGTGTATAAAATATGATTTTACCAAAAATAGCATTTTAAATCATTTGAAGCTATCAGATAAATTAATAATAATTCTTCACAAAGAAGTGTAGCTGAATTACAAGGGAAAAAAATTAAATTTGTCTCACCATTCACTGTAGTTATTTTAGTGATGGTTGTAAACTATACAATATATGGAGAACTCGTAAATAACAGTGCATACACATTTTAAACTGAGGTATACAAGCCCTGGCATTTACAACAAATGTCCAGTGCCTGGTACACACAGAGCGAGTGTTCTTGTTTCTCCATGAATATGATGCCTGATGTCATATTACATATTTAACCTACTATAACACCTGAAACCAACAATAATCTATTAAAGATATAGAGAGATGAGGGGAAGATGGCAGAAGAGTAAGACGCAGAGATCACCTTCCTCACCACAGATACACCAGAAATACATCTACACGTGGAACAACTCCTACAGAACACCTACTGAAAGCTGGCAGAAGACCTCAGACCTCCCAAAAGGCAAGAAAGTCCCCACGTACCTGGGTAGGGCAACAGAAAAAAGAATAAACAGAGACAAAAGGATAGGGATGGGACCTGCACCAGTGGGAGGGAGCTGTGAAGGAGGAAAGGTTTCCACACACTAGAAGCCCCTTTGCGGGTGGAGACTGCGGGTGGCAGAGGGGGAAAGCTTCAGAGCCGCGGAGGAAAGCGCAGCCACAGGGGTGCATTAGGCAAAGTGGAGAGATTCCCGCATAGAGGATCGGTGCCGACCAGCACTCACCAGCCTGAAAGGCTTGTCTGCTCACCCGCCGGGGCAGGTGGGGTTGGGAGCTGAGGTTCGGGCTTCGGTCAGAGCGTGGGGAGAGGAATGGGGTTGGCGGCGTGAACACAGCCTGCAGGGGGTTAGTGCGCCACAGCTAACTGGGAGGGAGTCCGGGGAAAAGTCTGGTGCTGCCGAAGAGGCAAGATACTTTCTCTTCCCTCTTTGTTTCCTGGTGCACGAGGAGAGGGGGATTAAGAGCGCTGCTTAAAGGAGCTCCAGAGACGGGCGTGAGTCGCGGCTAAAAGCACGGATCCCAGAGACGGGCATGAGATGCTAAGGCTGCTGCTGCCGCCACCAAGAAGCCTGCGGGCGAGCACAGGTCACTATCCACACCCCCCTTCCGGGGAGCCTGTGCAGCCCGCCACTGCCAGGGTCCCGGGATCCAGAGACATCTTCCCCGAGAGAACGCACGGCGCGCGCCTCAGGCGAGTGCAACGTCACGCCGGCCTCTGCCGCCGCAGGCTCGCCCCCGCACTCCATGCCCCTCCCTCTCCCCAGCCTGAGTGAGCCAGAGACCCCGAATCAGGTGCTCCTTTAACCCCGTTCTGTCTGAGGAAAGAACAGACGGCCTCCGGTGACCCCACAGAGGCGGGGCCAAATCCAAAGCTGAGCCCAGGGAGCTGTGCTAACAAAGAAGAAAAAGGGAAATATCTCCCAGTAGCCTCAGAAGCAGCGGATTAAAGCTCCATAATCAACTTGATGTACCCTGCATCTGTGGAATACATGAATAGACAACGGATCATCCCAAAGTGAGGAGGTGGACTTTGAGAGCAAGATTTATGATTTTTTCCCCTTTTCCTCTTTCTGTGAGTGTGTATGTGTATGCTTCTGTGTGAGATTTTGTCTGTATAGCTTTGCTTCCACCATTTGTCCTAAGGTTCTATCCATCCGTTTTTTTTCTCATTTTTTCCTTAAAAAATTTTTTTTTCTTAATAATTATTTTTATTTTAATGTTTATTTTATTTTACTTTATTTTATTTTATCTTCTTTCTTTCTTTCCTTCCTCCCTCCCTCCCTCCCTCACTCCTTTCTTTCCTTTCTTTCTTTCCCTTTCTTTCTTTCTTTCCCTTTCTTTCTTTCTTTCTTTCTTTCTCTCTTTCTTTCTTTCTTTCTACTTTCTCTCCCTTTTATTCTCAGCCGTGTGGATGAAAGGCTCTTGGTGCTGCAGCCAGGAGTCACTGCTGTGCCTCTGATGTGGGAGAGCCAACTTCAGGACACTGGTCCACAACAAACCTCCCAGCTCCACATAATATCAAACGGTGAAAATCTCCCAGAGATCTCCATCTCAAAACCAACACCCAGCTTCACTCAATGACCAGCAAGCTACAGTGCTGGACACCCTATGCCAAACAACTAGCAAGACAGGAACAAAACCCCACCCATTAGTAGAGAGGCTGCCTATAAATCATAAGGCCACAGACGCCCGAAAACACACCACCAGACGTGGACCTGCCCACGAGAAAGACAAGATCCAGCCTCATCCACCAGAACACAGGCACTAGTTCCCTCCACAACCCACTGAACCAACTTTAGCCACTGGGGACAGACACCAAAATCAACAGGAACTACAAACCTGCAGCCTGCAAAAAGGAGACCCCAAATACAGTAAGATAAGCAAAATGAGAAGACAGAAAAATACACAGCAGATGAAGGAGCAAGATAAAAACCCACCAGACCTAACAAATGAAGAGGAAATAGGCAGTCTACCTGAAAAAGAATTCAGAATAATGATAGTAAAGATAACACAAAATCTTGGAAATAGAATAGACAAAATGTAAGAAACACTGAACAAGGACGTAGAAGAACTAAAGATGAAACAAGCAATGATGAACACCACAATAAATGAAATTAAAAATACTCTAGATGGGATCAATAGCAGAATAACTGAGGCAGAAGAACAGATAAGTGACCTGGAAGATAAAAGAGTGGAAATAACTACGGCAGAGCAGAATAAAGAAAAAAGATTGAAAAGAACTGAGGACAGTCTCAGAGACCTCTGGTACAACATTAAATGCACCAACATTAGAATTATAGGGGTTCCAGAAGAAGAAGAGAAAAAGAAAGGGGCTGAGAAAATATTTGAAGAGATTATAGTTCAAAACTTCCCTAACATGGGAAAGGAAATAGTCAATCAAGTCCAGGAAGCACAGAGAGTCCCACAAGGATAAATCCAAGGAGAAATTCGCCAAGACTCATACTAATCAAACTGTCAAAAATTAAATAAAAAGAAAACATATTAAAAGCAGCAAGGGAAAAACAACAAAAAACACACAAGGGAATCCCCATAAGGTTAACAGCTGATCTTTCAGCAGAAACTCTGCAAGCCAGAAGGGAGTGGCAGGACATATTTAAAGTGATGAAGGGGAAAAATCTGCAACCAAGATTACTCTACCCAGGAAGGATCTCATTTAGATTTGATGGAGAAATTAAAACCTTTACAGACAAGCAAAAGCTGAGAGAGTTCAGCACCACCAAACCAGCTTTACAACAAATGCTAAAGGAACTTCTCTAGGCAAGAAACACAAGAGAAGGAAAAGACCTACAATAACAAATCCAAAACAATTAAGAAAATGGGAATATGAACATACATATCGATAATTACCTTAAATGTAAATGGACTAAATGCTCCCACCAAAAGACACAGATTGGCTGAATGGATACAAAAACAAGACCCATATATATGCTGTCTACAAGAGACCCACTTCAGACCTAGAGACACATACAGACTGAAAGTAAGGGGATGGAAAAAGATATTCCATGCAAATGGAAACCAAAAGAAAGCTGGAGTAGCAATTCTCATATCAGACAAAATAGACTTTAAAATAAGGACTATCAGAAGAGACAAAGAAGGACACTACATAATGATTAAGGGATCGATCCAAGAAGAAGATATAACAATTGTAAATATTTATGCACCCAACATAGGAGCACCTCAATACATAAGGCAAAAACTAGCAGCCATAAAAGGGGAAATCGACAGTAACACATTCATAGTAGGGGACTTCAACACCCCACTTTCACCAATGGACAGATCATCCAAAATGAAAATAAATAAGGAAACACAAGCTTTAAATGATACATTAAACAGGATGGACTTAATTGATATTTATAGGACATTCCATCCAAAAACAACAGAATACACATTTTTCTCAAGTGCTCATGGAACATTCTCCAGGATAGATCATATCTTGGGTCACAAATCAAGCCTTGCTAAATTTAAGAAAATTGAAATCGCATAAAGTATCTTTTCCGACCACAACGCTATGAGACTAGATATCAATTACAAGAAAAGATCTGTAAAAAATACAAACACATGGAGGCTAAACAATACACTACTTAATAACGAAGTGATCACTGAAGAAATCAAAGAGGAAATTAAAAAATACCTAGAAACAAATGACAATGGAGAGATGACGCCCCAAAACCTAAGGGATGCAGCAAAAGCAGTTCTAAGAGGGAAGTTTAGAGCAATACAATCCTACCTTAAGAAACAGGAAACATCTCAAATAAACAACCTAACCTTGCACCTAAAGCAATTAGAAAAAGAAGAACAAAACCCCCGCAAAGTTAGCAGAAGGAAAGAAATCATAAAAATCAGATCAGAAATAAATGAAAAAGAAATGAAGGAAACGATAGCAATGATCAATAAAACTAAAAGCTGGTTGAGAAGATAAACAAAATTGATAAACCATTAGCCAGACTCATCAAGAAAAAATGCAAGAAGACTCAAATCAATAGAATTAGAAATGAAAAAGGATAAGTAACAACTGACACGGCAGAAATACAAAAGATCATGAGAGATTACAACAAGCAACTCTATGCCAATAAAATGGACAACCTGGAAGAAATGGACAAATTCTTAGATATGCAAAACTTGCCAAGACTGAATCAGGAAGAAATAGAAAATATGAACAGACCATTCACAAGCACTGAAATTGAAACTGTGATTAAAAATCTTCCAACAAACAAAACCCCAGGACGAGATGGCTTCACAGGCGAATTCTATCAAAGATTTAGAGAAGAGTTAACACCTATGCTTCTCAAACTCTTCCAAAATATAGCAGAGGGAGGAACACTCCCCAACTGATTCTAGGAGGCCACCATCTCCCTGATACCAAAACCAGACAAGGATGTCACAAAGAAAGAAAACTACAGGCCAATATCGCTGATGAACATAGATACAAAAATCCTCAACAAAATACTAGCAAACAGAATCCAACAGCACATTAAAAGGATCATACACCATGATCAAGTGGGGTTTAATTCCAGGAATGCAGGGATTCTTCAATATACGCAAATCAATCAACGTGATACACCATATTAACAAATTGAAAGAGAAAAACCATATGATCATCTCAATAGATGCAGAGAAAGCGTTCGACAAAATTCAACACCCATTTATGATAAAAACCCTGCAGAAAATAGGCATAGAGGAACTTTCCTCAACATAATAAAGGCCATATCGCCCTCAATAGTCAAAAACTGAAAGCATTTCCACTAAGATCAGGAATAAGACAAGGTTGCCCACTCTCACCACTCTTATTCAACATAGTTTTGGAAGTTTCAGCCACAGCAGTCAGAGAAGAAAAGGAAATAAAAGGAATCCAAATCGGAAAAGAAGAAGTAAAGCTGTCACTGTTTGCAGATGACATGATACTATACGTAGAGAATCCTAAAGATGCTACCAGAAAACTACTAGAGCTAATCAATGAATTTGGTAAAGTAGCAGGATACAAAATTAATGCACAGAAATCTCTGGCATTCCTATACACTAATGATGAAAAATCTGAAAGTGAAATCAAGAAGACACTCCCATTTACCATTGCAACAAAAAGAATAAAATATCTAGGAATAAACTTACCTAAGGAGACAGAAGATCTGTATGCAGAAAATTATAAGACACTGATGAAAGAAATTAAAGATAATACAAATAGATGGAGAGATACCATGTTCTTGGATTGGAAGAATCAACATTGTCAAAATGACTATACTACCCAAAGCAATCTACAGATTCAATGCAATCCCTATCATACTACCACTGGCATTTTTCACAGAACTAGAAGAAAAAATTTCACAATTTGTATGGAAACACAAAAGACCCCGAATAACCAAAACAATCTTGAGAATGAAAAATGGAGCTGGTGGAATCAGGCTCCCTAACTTCAGACTATACTACAAAGCTACAGTAATCAAGACAGTATGGTACTGGCACAAAAACAGAAATACAGATCAATGGAACAGGATAGAAAGCCCAGAGATAAACTCATGCACCTATGGTCACCTTATCTTTGATAAAGGAGACAGGAATGTACAGTGGAGAAAGGACAGCCTGTTCAATAAGTGGTGCCGGGAAAACTGGACAGGTACATATAAAAGTATGAGATTAGATCACTCCCTAACACCATACACAACAATTAGCTCAAAATGGATTAAAGACCTAAATGTAAGGCCAGAAACTATCAAACTCTTAGAGGAAAACATAGGCAGAACACTCTGACATAAATCACAGCAAGATTCTTTTTGACCCACCTCCTAGAGCAATGGAAATAAAAACAAAAATAACCAAATGGGACCTAATGAAACTTCAAAGCTTTTGTACAGCAAAGGAAACCATAAACGAGACCAAAAGACAACCCTCAGAATGGGAGAAAATATTTGGAAATGAAGGAAATGACAAAGGATTAATCTCCAAAATTTATAAGCAGCTCATGCAGCTCAATAACAAAAAAACAAACAGCCCAATCCAAAAATGGGCAGAAGACCTAAATAGACATTTCTCCAAAGAAGATATACAGACTGCCAACAAACACATGAAAGAATGCTCAACATCATTAATCACTAGAGAAATGCAAACCAAAACTACAATGAGATATCATCTCACACCAGTCAGAATGGCCATCATCAAAAAATCTAGAAACAATCAATGCTGGAGAGGGTGTGGAGAAAAGGGAACACTCTTGCACTGCCGATGGGAATGTGAATTGGTACAGCCACTATGGAGAACAGTATTCCTTAAGGTTAAGGAGTAACCTTAACCTTCTCTATGGAGAACAGTATTCCTTAAGGTTTAAGGAGGTTCCTTAAAAAACAAATAGAACTACCATATGACACAGCAATCCCACTACTGGGCATATACCCTGAGAAAACCATAATTCAAAAAGAGTCATGTACCAAAATGTTCATTGCAGCTCTATTTACAATAGCCCGGAGATGGAAACAACCTAAGTGCCCATCATCGGATGAATGGATAAAGAAGATGCGGCACATATATACAATGGAATATTACTCAGCCATAAAAAGAAACGAAATTGAGCTATTTGTGATGAGGTGAATAGACCTAGAGTCTGTCATACAGAGTGAAGTAACTCAGAAAGAGAAAGACAAATACCATATGCTAACACATATATATGGAATTTAAGAAAAAAATAATGTCATGAAGAACCTAGGGGTAAGACAGGAATAAAGACACAGACCTACTGGAGAACGGACTTGAGGATATGGGGAGGGGGAAGGGTGAGCTGTGACAAAGCGAGAGAGAGGCGTGGACATACATACACTACCAAACGTAAGGTAGATAGCTAGTGGCAAGCAGCCGCATAGCACAGGGAGATCAGCTCGGTGCTTTGTGACCACCTAGAGGGGTGGGATAGGGAGGGTGGGATGGAGGGAGATGCAAGAGGGAAGAGATATGGGAACATATGTATATGTATAACTGATTCACTTTGTTATAAAGCAGAAACTAACACACCATTGTAAAGCAATTATACTTCAATAAAGATGTAAATAAATAAATAAATCTGGAGGTCAGAAGAGAGGTCCTGGTTAGAAAAATAAATTTAGGAGTTTCAGAATATATACGGCTTTTATATCCATGGAAGTAGATACAATCATTAAATAATTGAGTATAGAAAGAAAGGAGAAACTGTATAAGAACTGAATTCTGGGATATTTGCATACTTACAGGTTGGAGAAGTGAGGATAAAGCAGCTAAGGAGATGGAGTAGGAATAAAGGGAAACCAGGAAAGTGTAGTGACCTAGGTGTGAAAAAAAAAAATGTTTGCTGTTTAGGGCTTCCCTGGTGGCGCAGTGGTTGAGAGTCTTCCTGCCGATGACCGGGTTCGTGCCCCCGTCCGGGAAGGTTCCACATGCCGCGGAGCGGCTGGGCCCGTGAGCCATGGCCGCTGAACCTGCGCGTCCGGAGCCTGTGCTCCGCAAAGGGAGAGGCCACAGCAGTGAGAGGCCCGTGCACCGCAGGAAAAAAAAGTTTTCTGTTTAAATTTTAATATAATAGCATATTAAGAGGATAAGGATGCTTAAGGTTGATGTATTACAAGGCCACTAATTGCGTATTTTAAAAAGTAGGGTCACGTGAGGTTATATCGATATTCCTATGTCCTATAGATGGCAAATAATGATGTAATTAAATCTTCTAATTCACAGTTATAGTATCACTTTTTTACCTCTTTGTTGATGGAAAATTGAATACAACTTTTTCTCTTCAAGCTGGCATTTAAGTAAAAAATATTTATAAAATTTATTTTATAGGTCTTGAGGGTGAAATTTTTGCAGTCATAACAGCATTTTTGGAAAATGGAGAAAAGTAGGAAGAAAAATTAATTATCCATGTCTCACATCTGTGGATACTTCCTTAAAGTTTTCGTTGTATATGCTGACATAATTATGACAAAATACACTTGTAATTTTGTATGCTGCTTATTTCATTTAACACAATACCATCTTATCCATAAGAATTTTTTTTATTTTGTTAATAATTAGGAAAAGCATAGAGAAAAATAACAGTAATGCCTCCAAAGTTAGAAATAACATCAAATTGATTGTACATTTATCTAGTTTATATTAAAATTTTACTTGTCTGAGTTCTAAAAAAATAAATAAATAAAATAAAGATATACAAATAGTATAACTGTGTATTTGGGTAAACATACATCATTTGAAGGATCCTATATTTGTTTGTATTTTCATCAGGCAATAGAGTAAATATGTAACTAACATATTTTCTTTACAGCATAGATGATTCTTTTATTGAAAACCTTCAAATAGGAATGGATATGATTTTGATTAAGTTAGTAAGTCATAATTATAAACTCACTAACGTGGATTTTTCCATATTCTAGAATTGGATAAGGGGCAATACATCATGGAAAATAAATTTCACATGCTGAGCCAAAAGGGTCACTGATTTTGGTTAAGCTCGCCATGATTTTAAGAATACTAATAAAACATCTACTTAGCTTCCATGAGTAGGAGTATTTTTTTTAAAAAAAAATATTCAAACTAGTTAAAGTTTTCAGATATGAGCCGAAGCTAGGCTTAATGCCCTAATGCATAGGCTAGCTGTGAGATCCTTTTGAGCAGAGACTGTTTTTTCATTAAGGCAATGCCTAAGCCTAGCTCAGTTCTGACACACTTTAGATATTCAATAGCACAGACCAATATGTTGGTTATATCTCATCTAGAAGTTAATGAATATCACCTTTCCCCCTTCAAAGGCAGGAAATCTTTCAAAGCAAGAAGGAGTGAGTTAATATTTCTGTTTATCACAGATGCTTGTAAATTTTAGCAAAAGCTTTGTGGTAGCTTCTACGAGCATTTTTTCCCAGTCATAGAAGTTTTAGATAATGAAAAGGAATTCTAACCATGGGAACTATTTTAGCAAAGTGAGCAAATTAGTTGGAGGGAGCACAGGATCCCTGTCAGTGAATTAAGGAAAGTGTTTCAGTGGACTCAAGATAGCGAAGCTAAATAGTGGCTTAGAGTACATAATTATGAAGAGACAATGGTTGTTAATTCTAATCCAAAATTCTGGCAACGGTGAAAGGGAGGTGAGACCTTTGTACATTTGTGGTTATAGGGAAGAAAAGTTTGGACGTGGAAAAACTGAAAATGCTATAGATCAAGAGTGAGCAGGGTCTTGGAGGAGCAAATGGATTGTCGTTAGCCGTAAAAAGAAGACAGGGCACATCTTCCTCAAACGGAAAAGAAAGCAAGGAAGAAAGATGAATATCAATAAAGGGTACTTGTGAGTAGTAAAGACAGTAGATGGGCCAAGTTGTGACTAAAGTGGTGACTTTTATCCTTTTTGTGAAACAGTGGGTAAGACTATCTGACAGGACTGAGGCTTGTGAAATGAGATTAAAGGATTGAAGCAATAGAAACTGATAAAAACTGTTACTAGGAAACTGATACATGAATAAAAAGTCTTGGTATTCACAATGAGTTAAAAAGTAAATTAGAGGTCACAGCAAGTCAAATCAACACATCTATTTGATAGCCTGTGAGCATAATAAACGATAAATTGGCCAGGGGTTGATCCAGACATAGCAGATCTGGCTATAGGTTTAAGGTACAAGGTAAACTAGGGTATTAGGACTATATAAAGGTGACTGATGAAAATTCTAACCTGAGTCAAGATTCAAGTGCAGGCAGAATGAATAGTGACTGAGGGAAATGAGAAGCTGGGCCATTAGAGGTCTACATAGGACAGAACCCAGTCAATAAGTGCGGGAGAGTATCTGAAATACAGACTGCTGCAACATTACAATGTAAAGGTATGGCGGCCTTTTCTTCTTAATAATCTCCCCAGAGTCTCATAAACTTTAAAAAATGAATGAAATAATACAGGAACTTGTACTGAAAGATAAACAATTGCTTACCACCATTTGGAGTCTCACTGTTAGCTCTTAGTGCATTTGTTGGGAGACCTAACCTCACTAAAAAGAGAGACATGTCTGCTACTACCTTCCAAACAGCAGTAATTAACAGGTATCAAAATTAACTATATGTTGAAGGTAAGATTATTAACTCACTTCTCTCCTTGTCTAATCTGCTTTCTGCACATAACTCAGGCAGCTTTGAAACAGCTTTAATTTTCTTAGAACTCTACAATGCTATATTAATAAGGTAAGTTTATATTAATTCAATAACATTTATTGAATGCCTACTGTGTGCTAAGACACGATACCAGGAAATTCAAAGATATCTAGTCCACAAAACTCCTTTCATACATGTATGTCCTGAAGATGCTTTAAGGTTGGTGGAGGGAAAAAGAAAAAGGAGGAAGAGGATCAGCAAAGGAGCAGCTGTGACAAAGGGGTGAGTTAAGGGTTAGTAGTGAGGGATATAGTAGATATGAGAAAGGAAAGGGAGCTATAAGTCAAAAAACACATCAAAAACAGAAACCCAGTTGTAGAAAGAGAGAGAGAATACAGAATAAAATATTCAAGCCACAGTTACAACATGAATTAAGAGGAGAAACAAAAAGTGAGCACAAAATAACAGTGTCAGCTTCAATGATAAAGAGGTTACAGGTAAACAGGATAATAAGTTAACTACACTGGTTTAAGAGGACATGATTGTTAATATCCAATCTGAAGAACGTAATTGTTTGTACTCCGAGTATAATTTATATTATGGTTATTGAATATGTAATCAGTATTCATGGTGCTAGGGAGTTTGTGGTAAGAGAGGTAATGAGCTGGAGGAAAATTATACTGCATTTTATATACATATGACAGATAAGTAAAGAATTAATTAGTAGAATGTACATATTCCCACAAGTCATTTCTGTATTAGGATGCTTTTGCTTGCAATGGAAAGAAAGCCAACTCAATTCACTACAGCAAAGAAAAAAAGTGGGGGAGGCATTAATTTGCAATTTTCTATGACTAAAAATTTCAGAGTAAATGTTAGCCTCAGGCATGGTTGGACCCAGGGGCTCAAATGATATGATCAATAGTTCATCATTTGCCTCTCTTGGCTCAGCTTCGCTTTGAGCCAGCTATAATTTAAGCATGACCTCTCTATATGGTGAGTACTGACACTTCCAGCCTTGCATTATCCTAACAGAAAGCAATCCCACAAAAACAAACAAATAAATGAAAAGAGCTTCTTCATTCTAGTTCATGCCAAAGTTCTTCCTGGAATTGAATCTTGTACACCTACTTTCTTCATGTACCAGTCTCTGAACTGCAACTAGGAATAAAAAAAATCCATATGAGCCACTACTGACTCCCTAGGTTAGATTCGAATCAACTCAACTAAACTGCATGAACTAAAAGAAGGGAAGGTGGTTCCCAAAAGCAAAAATGAATCACTGTTTTCAGAGTCACATTTTAAATTAGTATTTCACAAGATAGGTTGCAGAAGTGTAGCAGAATCTGGAGGATCAGGGGAAGAATTATATTATTATAAATAGGGAACATGGACAAAAAGGGGAAGCATGGATTGAATGAAACTGAGGACTACAACTCTAAATATATTATTGTCTATGATAAGGATATAATCCATATTATTTCTAAATCCAAATGTGCAATGTATATGTTCTAAATCCAACATATGTATGTTGCTTTCAGATCTAACTTTACCAAAAATAATAGGAACCTTTTGATGCACCATCAACATACTTCCTCCTAAAAATTCCTCCAAAAAAAAAAAAAGAAACTGTTCCCCTAATTATTCCTTATTCTATCTAGCTTTTATTAGCGCTGCACATGATAAACATGTCCAGTACAAATAAATCATCTGTCGTAAAATAAGTAGCATGAGACAGTGGAATCTGTGTACCAGTGTGTGTGTAAATATTTTGTTTTATGACTTCAACAACTCCCAAACTTCAAGCACCTGTTTTCAAACTCTGGATACTATTTGGGATATCATTAAGTATGTCTAAATTTCTCTCAAAAATAATATCTCAAGTCCATTTACCACAAAATAAATTCCAGGCTTAAGACATTTAGAACCAAACTAAATTTAGATTTTAGTTTATTAGACTTTAGTTTATTGCATTGTTTTACACAAAAGACTCTATAGCACATAATAATCACCTTGTTTATGCATTAATTTACTTAAGATATAACTATATAATGTCATATGTTATTTAGAAAATGTATTAAGGTCCCGGGAACCGGTGAGGGCGGACGCCGCGCGGCTGGTGGGTGGGCAGTGTGCAGGGGGGTCTCGGGGCAGCTCCTCTCCCCGAGGAGCTCTGTCCTGTAGTCAGGGCGCCGGCTTGGCTCACCTTTGCCCGCCTGCTCAGAGGGGTCTCCACACCCAGACTACCAGGACCCCCATTTCCGGAAAATGGCCCAGATGTCTCAAGTGCAGGAACTCTTCCATGAGGCAGCCCAGCAGCTTTCCTGAAGAAATCCTTACCCCCATTTAAAACTGTCTGATGTGCTTCATGCTAACCAGAAAAACTTTCACGATTATCACCTCTTCTAAACTGTGCAGCCCACCTTGAGGAAGGCATCCTGGAGAGCCGAGTGGATGAAAGGCTCTTGCTGCTCCAGCCAGGAGTCAGGACTCTGCCTCTGAGGTGGGAGAGCCAACTTCAGAACACTCGTCAAGAAGAGACCTCCCAGCCCCACATAATATCAAACGGCGAAAATCTCCCAGAGATCTCCATCTCAACACCAGCACCCAGCTTCACTCAACGACCAGCAAGCTACAGTGCTGGACAACCTATGCCAACCATATAGCAAAACAGGAACACAACCCCACCCACTAGCAGAGAGGCTGCCTAAAATCATAATAAGTCCACAGACACCCCAAAACACACCACCAGACGTGGACCTGCCCACTAGAGAGACAAGATCTAGCCTCATACACCACAACACAGCCACTAGTCCCCTCCACCAGGAAGCCTACACAACCCACTGAACCAACCTTAGCCACTGGAGACAGACATCAAAAACAACGGGAGCTACGAACTTGCAGCCTGCAAAAAGGTGAACCCAATCACAGTAAGATAAGCAAAATGAGAAGACAGAAAAACACACAGCAGATGAAGGAGCAAGATAAAAACCCACCAGACCTAACAAATGAAGAGGAAATAGGCAGTCTACCTGAAAAAGAGTTCAGAATAATGATAGTAAAGATGATCCAAAATCTTGGAAATAGAATGGACAAAATGCAAGAAGCAGTTAACAAGGACCTAGAAGAAATAAAGATGAAACAGACAATGATGAACAACACAATAAATGAAATGAAAAATACTCTAGATGGGATCAATAGCAGAATAAATGAGGCAGAAGAACGGATAAGTGACCTGGAAGATAAAATAGTGGAAATAACTACTGCAGAGCAGAATAAAGAAAAAAGAATGAAAAGAACTGAGGACAGTCTCAGAGACCTCTGGGACAACATTAAACGCACCAACATTCGAATTATAGGGGTTCCAGAAGAAGAAGAGAAAAAGAAAGGGACTGAGAAAATATTTGAAGAGATTATAGTTGAAAACTTCCCTAATATGGGAAAGGAAATCGTTAATCAAGTCCAGGAAGCACAGAGAGTCCCATACAGGATAAATTCAAGGAGAAATACGCCAAGACACATATTAATCAAACTGTCAAAAACTAAATACAAAGAAAGCATATTAAAAGCAGCAAGGGAAAAACAACAAATAACACACAAGGGAATCCCCATAAGGTTAACAGCTGATCTCTCAGCAGAAACTCTACAAGCCAGAAGGGAGTGGCAGGACATACTGAAAGTGATGAAGGAGAAAAACCTGCAACCAAGATTACTCTACCCAGCAAGGATCTCATTCAGATTTGATGGAGAAATTAAAACCTTTACAGACAAGCAAAAGCTGAGAGAGTTCAGCACCACCAAACCAGCTTTACAACAAATGCTAAAGGAACTGCTCTAGACAAAAACACAAGAGAAGGAAAAGTCCTATAATAACGAACCCAAAACAATTTAGAAAATGGGAATAGGAACATACATATCGATAATTACCTTAAATGTAAATGGACTAAATGCTCCCACCAAAAGACACAGATTGGCTGAATGGATACAAAAACAAGACCCATATATATGCTGTCTACAAGAGACCCACTTCAGACCTAGAGACACATACAGACTGAAAGTAAGGGGATGGAAAAAGATATTCCATGCAAATGGAAACCAAAAGAAAGCTGGAGTAGCAATTCTCATATCAGACAAAATAGACTTTAAAATAAGGACTATCAGAAGAGACAAAGAAGGACACTACATAATGATTAAGGGATCGATCCAAGAAGAAGATATAACAATTGTAAATACTTATGCCCCCAACATAGGAGCACCTCAATACATAAGGCAAATACTAACAACCAT
>NW_006775459.1:1805549-1837372 GCF_000442215.2 Lipotes vexillifer
TCACTCTGTTATAAAGCAGAAACTAACACACCATTGTAAAGCAATTATACCCCAATAAAGATGTTAAAAAAAAAAAAAAAAAAAGAAAATGTTAAATCATGCCTTTATGACTTTGGCCTATTTATGAATATAAATCACAATTCAACCTGAGAACATTAAAAAAAAATAGCCTCTACAACATAGCATATAAAGTGAAAGTACATTGCAAAGCCATGAGGAAAAGGTGTAAAATATGAAAGAAAGGTTGTGAATTAATCCTACAGTATTAAATCATGCCTTTATGACTTTGGCCTATTTATGAATATAAATCACAATTCAACCTGAGAACATTAAAAAAAAATAGCCTCTACAACATAGCATATAAAGTGAAAGTACATTGCAAAGCCATGAGGAAAAGGTGTAAAATATGAAAGAAAGGTTGTGAATTAATCCTACAAAATGTAAAACAAAAAATGGAACATGCAATTACCTTGAATAGCTGAATTTAAGTTTTCTATATTCCATTCTGGAACACTAACTCATTTTTAAGAATCATCATTTAAATTATGGTCATGAAAAAGATGCATAGTAAACTTTTAAAAAATGTTTGAGGAAGTGTGACTACTTGGGAATTTTAACACAGTTCTTTAACACAGTTATTTTGTGTGTTCTAATTCAGCTACTACTTTGATATTTATTTGAATATTTGACTGGGGACTTTTTTCAATTCTGGTTTAACTTCATCAATGAAACCATCAGAAATAGAACTAAATTAACTTTTAATAATGGCCATTATAAATTCATGTATGTATTTAAGGTTTAGGTTTGGGATTCTTATTTCTCTTTACAGTCCTCTGTCAGGTAATCTCCAGCCACATTTCTTCCAAGCCAGGCTTTTTCCAATCATATACACATTGTTAATTTTTGGTCATTAATATATTTGCAAGTAGCCACTTCCCATTGACTTAATTTTAGCTTTTGTTGGCTATCTTTCTAATTTTTTATGATCTGTTCAATTTAACCCATTTGTCATCCGAGTTAACAGTCATGTGCATCTTGATTCACTAGCACCAAGTGTCATCTAATAAACCACTGATTATTTTTTTAAACTGATAAAAATCAATTATGTCGAAGAAGATCAGCTCTACTTTTGAGGTTGAGATAGCATGACTTGTTTCTGTGGTTTTTCTCGTCATAAGCAGACCCACCCACACTATGGAGACTAACACCTGATAAGGCACATTGACTAATTTTTTCTTTAATTACCTAAGACAGTACTCACTCATAGGAGAAAAGAATGGTGTCATTGTCTGTACCCAATGGTAGGGTACTTTGACTGTTCAAGTACATTTGATTTTTACTCTAATTCATCTATGCTTACAACATTGTTTTTCCCTTTACAAACAAACTGTGCCTTGGACAGTTTTGAAAGACTTCACTATCCTCAAATAAATCCTCAATATCAGCCCCTAATGGCTTTGTAGTAATATCTACCCTGTCTCAGGCTTCCCAAATGTCATTCATCAGACCCCTCTGATTTGACTAAAGCCTGTAATGAATGAACATTTCCCATTTCCTCCCTATCCTCAAGAAGTTTGTCGCTGAGCCTTGTTTAGTTGTCTCTCACATACACTTGCATTTATATAAAAAAGAATGTTTTCTTCTAGAAAACTGACACTTATCCCTCTAATCAAGCTACAGTTCTAACTTCTTAACCAAAAATGCTGAACACAATTTAACATTTTCTTGATGACTCGGTGTCATCAAATGCAAGTTATTCAGTAGAGCATAATATATCTGTAGGAGTACATATTCTGCTTCTCCCTCATTTAACTGTGTGACCTCATGCAAATGACTTAACTTCTCTGTGCCTCTGTTACATCATTTATAAAGTGGGGGCAACAGTAATACATATTCCATAGGTTTATCATAAAGATCAGGTATGAAAGTTCACATAAAGCAAATTCTGACTCATAGAAACTACTCACGAAATTAAAGCCATTACAATGACTACCATTTTCATCATTGCCATTATTATTTTATCATTATCATTATTATTTTATCATCATCACCATTTTTATTGTTATCAGCACCATTATTCTGAATTGTGCAGTGCTACCCACAGGGATCACAGAGGTTTATCAGCCTGTATCCTCCCTCACCTGCAGACTGTCAGTGTCCTTTCAGCTGACCTGCATATAGCTATATGCCCTTCCCCTTCTTTTAAAATATTTTTGAAATAGTAGAAGTGGAGTAATCAGAAAATAACCTATTGGATTTTTAATAATCCAATAATAGAAACTTAAACAAGTTTAAGAAGCTTTCCCACAAATACAGTTCATGAGCTTTAGTATGTATAGAACATATGTGTTGGCAACGCACAAGCCTTATTTTTTCACCTCTTGGCTCTCAACTGTGATCCACATAGAGGAGGTACAAAGATCATTTACCTTCTTGATAAGTGAGGGAATAACTGCTTGTCTGCTTTGGTCCCCACTATGCTCCAAATATTGTACATCAAACCTCTGTAGTTCTAACTGAATTCCATCCATGCACAAAAAGTCATTACTAAATAGAAAAACTTCGAAAAAAAGTGAAATATAGCTCTTCCCATACTGGGATTGTCTTAAGCATAACTGTTGCTCTAGTTAACTCATATTAATCCATTTGTATCAACAAAGAAGAATTTTGTTCCCTTGAACCAAGTAGATGTAGGATAAAGCCATGGAGAACCAAACTTAGACAGTGATTATTTTTCTGTGTATATATACTGACTCAGAATTCTAAAATGCTGAAAGTAATTCTTGAAAAACATCAGCATCAGGAGTTTTCAGGTTATTTTAACATCAATTCCTGAAAGTTTTTTCCTTTTATGTCTTTGAACAGGCTCTAATCTCTCAAGTATCACTAATTCCTAGATACACACTGCACACAAAAACTAGCTATTTAATAACAGCAGCCATGACAGAGAAACATCTTGCAAACAAAACAGAAAATGTTTTGTTTTAACCACTCACAAGTTTCCCTCCAAAGAAACCAAGCAGACAATAACTTTAGGCAGCATTTTATGTTTTACATGCATTTAGGGATAACAAGAAGAATGCCTTTTTTAAACAATTTAATACTTTAAATGTGTGTGTACATTTCTTTTTTTTTTCCTTTTAAATACTCAGTGCAATTCTACTTAGTGTACATCATAATTTATAACATTGGCAGCTGTTCTAATGCCTGCAAAATCTTTTTAGAGCCACAAATTAAGAAGAAAAAAATATTTATTCAAATGAATGAAACATTTTTCAATGAAATATAGGGATTAAATTCTTGTTGACATTCATTAAATAAAATCTCATTTCAAAAATAATATGTTATTACTGAGTTGTGTATACTATGGGTGTTATTTAAGCCAGGATGTTTAAGATCTAAACTATTTTTTTCCTCTTGAGTTGTTGGCAACATACAACATACAGCATACTTGTTTTTCTATGCTAGAAGAATTGTGCTAGATTTCTTAGCATTGTCAGAGCTATCTTGAAACCAAATCACCTTGCCTTTTAATGATACTCCAAACAATACAGTAGATCAAAACATGTAAAACATATATATCCAGAGTAGTTTGAGGTTAGGTGAATATCACATAACCAGAGTTATATAAAGGGCAGCTGCATTTGTAAATGTTCTGAGATTTTTTTTACCTTATTGTCCAGTGTGAGAGGGAATGTTTACATTAATATTCTGGGAACAATATATCAAATACAGGAAAAATTGAGAGAAAATACCCAAATTTATACCATAATATTTTGGGAGCACGGAGGAATGGAAACATGTATGTGTAGTAGGTGAAATAGAACTAAATCCTTACCTTTACTAATGAAAATTCAATAAATAATGTCTTAAAATGAAGTACAATATACAGATGTTCTTTAAAGATATGGAGGCAGGTCTTCCCTGGTGGCGCAGTGCTTGAGGGTCCGCCTGCCGATGCAGGAGACGCGGGTTCGTGCCCCGTTTCGGGAAGATCCCACATGCCGCGGAGCGGCTGGGCCCGTGAGCCATGGCCGCTGAGCCTGCGCGTCCGGAGCCTGTGCTCCGCAAATGGGAGAGGCCACAACAGTGAGAGGGCCCCAAAAAAACAAAAAAAAAAAAAAAAAAAAAGATATGGAGGCAGATATTAAAGGAATCAGCTTGAGTCATTTCAAACTGAACGAGAACTATGTGAGAATGTGAATTAATAGTCAGTGTTGGTCTGACAGGGAAAAAATCTACTTAGATGATCTAAGTTTTTTCCTGTACCTATTAATAAGCAAACAAACAAAAGCCACTTTACAATAGCTTAGCAATCCAAATCACCAATATAAATAAGTGTTTTGCAGGCAAACTTGACTTTTCCACTGGGTTCATAAAACTCAGTTAGAAGTTCTTTGCAAGTGAAATGTAGCACTTCTTGCTTAACTTGGCTAAATAAAAGACATTTTTTGTCAAATTCAAAGTAGCAATTCATACCACTCAGTATTTTTGTTGCATTTCACACCACAGGTGTAATTTCACAAAGGGTTAAGCTCTCATTTGCCACTTAGATACTGGACAGGTGAGCCAGTAGTCATAGATGGGTCATAAATGTATAATCATACGTGAGTCATGTGAGAAATAATCTATGCATCATGTGATATTCACCCTGGGCACACTAAGGACAGCATTAATGAAGGTAGAAGACCAGTAAGTACTGACTGAACATTCCTTTTCTTCTTTCCCTGATTTCAAATGCTTCACCAATATCCTCAGAGTATATTTCCTTCCAGGGTTCACCAATATTATTTCTCATCTTCCATAAGGCCTACTCTCCACCTCCCCCTAGCTGTCTGTTCCCATTTAAGTGTTATCTTCCACTACCTCCAACACTTCACGATCATTCATAACCTAGAATCACATCTTTCATGAGACTTCCTCTACACATCTATAACCAGTCTATTTTTACTTCTCTAAAACCCTTTAGACTTTTTCACTTTTTCAGTCCCTTTTCTAAAAACCAAGCCACCTCCTTTGAGCTTCACAGCCTGCTAGAGGTTAGGGTCTACAGACAATTGAGGCTTTAGGGCATGGGAGTGCTAAGTGAGAGCTACGTAAATGGAGAAAGCCCATTCAGAATCTTGATGAAGTCTTTAAGAAACTAGGAGGAAAGAGGGGAAGGTGAGAGAAAGAAGGTCTAAGTCATAACTGTGATAATAGAGAGAGAAAAGTTGGAATATTTATTGATGTTCTCTACATTGGTTTCAGAATGGACTTTTATATCCATCTAAAAATGGCTATATTTTCCTCACATTTTTTACTTTTATTAAGAATGTTGTGTGTGACCTACATATTCATTGGTAGTCATGTGATTGCTATTTGTGAGGAAAGTTTCTGACCTTGCAAGAATTAGAACTTTATAATCTGAGTTTATTTTGTCCTCTAGCAGGAAAAGGAACACACTACCACAAAAGACCTCTTGAGTCTCATTTTCAAACTAATGCATTCAATTTCTAAAAAAGAGCAAAGGATAAACAATTAAACATTACATGTAACAGAACTCTTATCCACCTGCCAACAATTAAACCCAGTAATTAAAAATTGTAGGAGAATACACATAAGCATATCCTCAGCAGCAGTCACACCACCGTCAAAGAGGGGAAAAAAATCTTTCCTAATATGTTCCTTTCCTATATCCCAGGCTGCTTTTCTTGACATTAAACAGACAGCAGACTCTGTCAACTGTGTTTCACTTTTTTTAAAAAGAGGGAAACCCCGTTCTGTATCCCCTGGGAGAACTATTATATACAGATGAGTGTATTTTGTTATTTAGTTTAATAAATGCAGTGTTCAGAACAGATGTTAAAGCTTGAAATTGTCCAGAGAAAGGAACAGCTCAGGTGGCAATAATGCAGCCTTCCTGCCTGCTGTGCTTTCTCCTTTGTCTTTGGAAGAGCTACTTTCACAGGTGAAAAAGTATTACAGTATTTATAACCACTCAAGTCCTTACCACTGGACTGAAGCTGACAAACAGGGTGCTAATTAGTACCAGGAGTGGAGGTGGTGGTGGTGGTTTTATGACACAGTCATCTGACCAGTAAATTGGACAAAGAGAAACAGCACATTTACAGAAGCACTGCAAATCCAGCCATGCAACGCAAAGGGGTGACTGTGAGGACCTGTTATAAAAAAAAAAAAACCGATGGATTTTTCTCAAAACCAGTCTATTTGGCTTTTCCATGGCTATGCTCTTCTGTGAATTTTCTGATGCACTAGCTACTTATATCACCATAATCCAAAAGGATTTCTTTAGAGTACAACTGTGAATGCACGGGATAAAGGAAGGATATTATTTGGTCAGAGTGAATATTTGTCCTCTGAGTATTATAGTTTATAAAACAACAAATCTCAGTGCAAACAATAGTCAAGCTATTGTTCTGCAAACTAAGGAGCAGTAAGACAGTAGAATCTTATCAAATAATTATTTTTAGTATCATTAATAAAATTCATTATACAAGGCATTATTGTATAAATTTTATAATGCTTTATTTATTTTAACTAAAACAAATCTACAATTTATAAACGTGGCCAGTACATCTACATTGTCTTCATTGATTTGGGGTCTATAGTAGCTGTGATAAAAAGAAAGTATGTATCACACTTGATGGGGAAAATTAATTCATTATTAGGAAAGTTGGATTCAAGCTCCAGAGCATGTTAGTGTGGTTAAGAACAAGAACTTTCAACTCCAGTGGACTTGAAGCCAATCTCATACACTTATTGTGACACTTGGTCTTCAATTAATTACTAAGGTACCTGCTCTGAGCCTCAGTTTCCCCATTCATAATACCTACTTTAGGGGGTTGCTATGAGATGAAATTAGATATTATATAAAGCAATCAGCAGAGCTCCTGATGCATTACAATTTTTTATTAAATGATAGAAATTATTAAAACTATGAACTGCTGTAAGAAAGTTGCAATGCTTTCTCCACTGTTTAATCTTTCAAATGTAAAGTTTTAAGTTTATCCCTGGTTATTTGAAGATTAAATATATTAAACATGATAGAATATGCAAAATCACTTAAAAATTATAAAAAGCTACATATATTCTACTGCTCAAGTTTTCTGGTGAAAAACTAGTTTTTAGAGGCAAGCTTTCCAAAAATAATTTTTATTGTCACTCTCATTCACTTCACACACATTTAATTCTCCCAAGCCATCTTTCACAAAAGGTAAAATGTTTTTCCAGAGTAACACATATGCATTCTGGCACCCGAAAATGTAAGTGCAAAATGACTCACTGTATTGTGAGGAGCAGGATGGTGATGATTTTAAGGAATTTGTCCAGTTCATGAAATATAAACCAATTAACATATCAAGTTCAATGCTTAAAACTACTTCTCTGAGAGGTGTTGTCATGTGCAGTAGCAAAGGGAACAGAGTAAGGGACTCATTTCTCAGTGGGTACGTCTATTCATGCTCCAAAAAATACTAGATGATCACAGCAGGTATTAAAAGAAAAAAAAACTGCTATAATAAAACATGTCATGCATTTCTATCAGGCCAAAAAAAGTAGAGTAACAGAGTACAAACTGGGTATATCTGGGGGTTTAATCATTCAATGGATATTAACATCCAAACATGTGCCAAACACTGTGCTGATGCTGGAGGTAAAGACAAGTAGGGAGCTAACTAAACATAACTAGAGTCAGAGTTGTGAGCAGAACATAGCAACTATCCTCAAGGACTACAGCTGAAAGTAAGATTAATGGAACAGATTATTCATTCTGAGATTTTAAACCTTGAAATTACCAAATACCCTATGCAAGATTATAAAATCCAATAGATTCTAAACAGAAAGTTCAAATTATGACAAAAATGCAATCATTTACAACCTTATTTTGAATCATGAAGTCTATAAAATCGAACATGAGGGAAAAAACATTGAAATGTTAATCAGTTTGCCAAAATTAAAATTGAAATGCAGCTCAAAATTGATTTACTAGATATCCTGTAAGAGCAGAGCTTTTCCAAGGAATTACTCTAACCCAAGCTATGGAAACAGAGAGGTTCCCTGTTACGACTTCCTTATTTCCTTCAACCTGGCTTTGAAGCTCTGTGCAAAATTCCTACCCATGACAGAGCTTGTTTACTGTATACTAGATACTACATTAATTCCTAGTCTATGCTTTAGGTAAAAAGAAAACTGCCAGGTGACTACTGGTATTTTTTCCCAACAAAACTTCAGCATATATGATTACTGTTAAATCTAAGAGTACATTAAAATGAACAATGGAGATTTTTAACTTTACATATCTCTGTTCCCTACCTCTAGGTTTTCTAACTTATTAAGTCTAGGATGGAATCTTGGCACCTGGATATTTTAAAGCCCAATAGATAATTCTGATGCACATCCAGAATTAAGAATCTCTATAAAACAACCAAAGGAAATTTTTTTTTTAAGTTTTCTTCCCTCCCACTACTTTCCCTGGAAAAACAGCCCGTATGTAAAAAGTTGCATAGCCTACCTTGGACAGTAATACCCATTTATATACTAAAGAGATATGTAGTTTTAAGCACTGAACTGGGCTGACAGAGGTAAACTGAAGCCAAATTACCTGACAGAATCTTCTGTGGACTCTCACATCCATCATATCCTGCCTTCACAGATAGCTGGATGATTCATTACTTTCCATAAAACAGAATATTCCAATGTTGTCATTAAATAGTAATGTTCATAATAAGAAAGAATAGCACACACACATATCTGAATTCAGATAATTAAATTATTTACTTTTCCTGAGAGTTAATCCAAGAATCACAGTCTTTAAAAGTCCAAGAACTAAATACTTTGAATAATTCCTGAATTTATAAAAGAGAATCAATTCCATGTCTTGGTACATTCCACTTCTCAGCACAGAAACTTGCATATTGCTTTGCTTATCATATATAATGAAAACAGCTACAGAACTGTATCATGAAGGAAAGTACATGATTTTCTGAGCATATTATTGGCCATATAGAGTAAGTGCTGCCACAGTGATTGATAACACAATCATCTGAGATCCACTTAATGGAGAACAAGGCTGAAAAGAGAAAACAAAAGGCAAATTCTCAATAAAACTGGAGTGAGCTGGGAAGTCTGACCTGTGACTCTACCACAATTAAGGGTTTTACTGTCATTAACCAACTGACCTTAAAGGGGAATAGCAAAGTCAATCAAGTCATTTGGCCTGACCCTATGGGAATATGGATAAATTCTTTGAAAATCAGGTGATTGAAAGTCAGGTGTTTGATAAATGATTGGTTTAAAGCTTCATTCATAAAAAGGGGGCACTTTTTAAATACTGTAGCACCCATAAGAAAGAGGTTGGTGGTCTCATATCATCTGTTAGTCAAATATTTGTAAAAAACCAATGTCAGTGTATCTTTTGGCAGATACTATACCAGTTCTGTTATGAGATAATTAGAAAAACAACAACAGGGGTGGGGGGAGGGATAAATTAGGAATTTGGGATTGACATGTATACACTACTGTATGTAAAATAGATAAACAACAAGGACCTACTGTATAGCACAGAGAACTATACTCAATTATCTTGTAATAACCTATAATGTAAAAAGAATCTGAAAAAGTATATGCATACACACACACACATATATGTGTAACTGAATCACTCTGCTGTATACCTGAAACTAACACAACATTGTATATCAACTATACTTCAATTAAAAAAAAAAAACAAACTACATTGAACACTTATGTATCAAGCACTGTGCTAAACAATTTACATGAAATTACATCACTTAGTCATCACAACCATATGACACATGCACTATTATTAGCCCCATTTTACAGAGGAGGAAATTGAGATTTAGACTATCAATGTGTCTAAGGTCACAAAACCAAGTGGTGAGGCTAGGATTTGACACAGGTGTGCAGAGCTGGAGTCTGTAAACTGCATTTTACCTAGGAATGTAACTCAAGGATGATGAATGTACCACAGAGACTGACTTCAATATAGCAAGTGAAAAATGGAAAACATATCAAAACTAGCCACAAAGGCATAGAAAATTGTCATTTTTATAAATTAAAAATTAGCTTCCAAAGTACAGTGAAGTAAAAATCAAAGCTATGATTGTTTTATACCCATAATTCTAGCACAAGTGTTGGCAGATTCAATTCTTCCTAATAAGGACTTGGATGTGTTTCTTTATGAGGAGAATATTTTTTCACACATATGTGTAAAGAGCAAGTTAAAAGTCAAATTGGACTAAATTATAACATTCATGAACATGGAATGCCCTTGTGGTGATTTTAAAATATGCCTACACATGAACACACCTCGCCTTAAAAGGTGGAGACATATTCAATATCCTGTAATAACCTAAAATGGAAAAAAATCTGAAATATAATATATATATATAAAACCAAATCACTTTGCCGTACATCTGAAACTGACACAATATTATAAATCAACTATACTTCAATTTAAACAAAAGGTAGAGACTAATTGCTCTGCCCTTGAATATGAGCTGGACTTAGTGACTGACTTCTAACAAGCAAAATGAAACTAACATATTAACAAATAAATATGGCAGAAGTGACAGAGTATGACTTCCAAGTCTAGGATATAAAAGGTCTTTCTCTCTCCTTCTCCCTTTCCTGCTCCCTCTCCCTCTCCCTTTCCAATCATTCTCGCTGGAAGCCAACTACCATGTAAGGAGGAAACAACTCAGGCAGCTCTGTGGAAAGCTCCATATGGCAAAGAACGGAGGCCCCTTGCCAGGAGCCAGAACAACCTTGCCAGGCATGTGAGTAATCCACCTAGGACGCAAATTCATCAGTCCCAGTCAAGCTTTCAGGTGACTGTAGACCAAGCCTACACCATAACTGCAGACCAAGCCTATACCATAACTGCAATTTGATGAAAAACCCTTAGCCAGAACCCCCTAGCTAAGTTGCTCCCAAATCTCTGACCAACAGAAACTGTGTAAGATTTTTACTGATTTTAGCTGCTTTGTTATGAAGTAACATATAACTAGTACAATAATATTGTCTACATAATCAGTGCAGTATAGTATTATAGCAGGAGGAAGTTATTGTCCCTCTCTCTGTACACCAGTGTTCCACATTGCACCTCAGTTCCCTGAACTGTAAAATGAAGAAAATATATGTACCTCCTGGAGTTGTTGTGACTATTCAATGAGATAGTTCATAAATACTTATTAGAGAGCTTTCCAGCAGAGTTAGCCATAAATAAAACTTAGTCATTATTACTATTGTTTTGGGTTTTTAAAAAATTTTATCTGGAGTGAATACTTTTTCTTGGAATTTCTGAATTTTATTTATTTTTTTATACAGCAGGTTCTTATTAGTTACCCATTTTATACATATTTGTGTATATATGCCAATCCCAATCTCCCAATTCATCACACCACCACCACCCACCCCCCGCCACCTTCCCCTCTTGGTGTCCTTACATTTGTTCTCTACATCTGTGTCTCTATTTCTTCCCTGCAAACTGGTTCATCTGTACCATTATTACTATTGTTTTTTGGTGTTTCTTTATTTTTAACATCTTTATTGGAGTATAATTGCTTTACAATGGTGTGTTATTTTCTGCTTTATAACAATGTGAATCAGCTATACATATACATATATCCCTATATCTCCTCCCTCTTGCATCTCCCACCCACCCTCCCTAACCCACCCCTCTAGGTGATCAAAGAGCACTGAGCTAATCTCCCTGTGCTATGTGGCTGCTTCCCACTAGCTATCTATTTTACATTTTGTAGTGTATATATGTCCATGCCACTCTCTCATTTCGTCCCAGCTTACCCTTCCTCCTCCCTGTGGCCTCAAGTTCATTCTCTACATCTGCCTCTTTATTCCTGTCCTGCCCCTAGATTCTTCATAACCATTTTTTGTTTGTTTTTTATTTTAGATTCCATATATATGTGTTAGCATACAATATTTGTTTTTCTCTTTCTGACTTACTTCACTCTGTATGACAGACTCTAGGTCCATCCACCTCACTACTAATAACTCAATTTCATTTCTTTTTATGGCTGAGTAATACTCTATTGTATACATGTGCCACACCTTCTTTATTCATTCATCTGTCAGTGGACACTTAGGTTGCTTCCATATCCTGGCTATTGTAAATAGAGCTGCAATGAACATTATGGTACATGACTCTTTTAGAATTATGGTTTTCTCAAGGTGTACGCCCAGTAGTGGGATTGCTGGGTCATATGGTAGTTCTATTTTTGGCTTTTTAAGGAACCTTCATACTGTTCTCCATAGTGGCTGTACCAATTTACATTCCCACCAACAGTGCAAGAGGGTTCCCTTTTCTCCACACTCTCTCCACCATTTACTGTTTGCAGATTTGTTGATGATGGCCATTCTGACTGGTGTGAGGTGATACTTCATTGCAGTTTTGATTTGCACTCCTCTAATGATTAATGATGCTGAGCATTCTTTCATGTGTTTGTTGGCAATCTGTATATCTTCTTTGGAGAAATGTCTGTTTAGGTCTTCTGCCCATTTTTGGATTGGGGTGTTTATTTTCTTGATATTGAGCTGCATGAGCTGCTTGTAAATATTGGAGATGAATCCTTTGTCAGTTGCTTCATTTGCAAATATATTCTCCCATTCTGAGGGTTGTTTTTTCATCTTGTTTATCATTTCCTTTGCTGTGCAAAAGCTTTTAACTTTCATGAGGTCCCATTTGTTTATTTTTGTTTTTATTTCCATTTCTCTAGGAGGTGGGTCAAAAGGATCTTGCTGTGATTTATGTCATAGAGTGTTCTGCCTATGTTTTCCTCTAAGAGTTTTATAATGTCTAGCCTTACATTTAGGTCTTTAATCCATTTTGAGTTTATTTTTGTGTATGGTTTTAGGGAGTGTTCTAATTTCATTCTTTTACATGTAGCTGCCCAATTTTCCCAGCACCACTTACTGAAGAGGCTGTCTTTTCCCCACTGTATATTCTTGCCTCCTTAATCAAAAATAAGGTGACCATACGTGCATGGGTTTATCTCTGGGCTTTCTATCCTGTTCCATCGATCTACATTTCTGTTTTTGTGCCAGTACCGTACTGTCTTGATTACTGTAGCTTTGTAGTATAATCTGAAGTCTTGGGAGCCTGATTCCTCCAGCTCCATTTTTCTTTCTCAAGATTGTTTTGGCTATTCGGGGTCTTTTGTGTTTCCATACAAATTGTGAAATTTTTTGTTCTAGTTCTGTGAAAAATGCCATTGGTAGTTTGATAGGGATTGCACTGAATCTGTGGATTGCTTTGAGTAGTACAGTCATTTTCACAATGTTGATTCTTCCAATCCGAGAACATGGTGTATCTCTCCATCTGTTTGCACCATCTATAATTTCTTTCATCAGTGTCTTACAGTTTTCTGCATAGAGCTCTTCTGTCTCCTTAGGTTTATTCCTAGGTATTTGATTCTTTTTGTTGCAATGGTAAATGGGAGTGTTTCCTTAATTTCTCTTTCAGATTTTTCATCATTAGTGTATAGGAATACAAGAGATTTCTGTGCATTAATTTTGTATCCTGCTACTTCACCAAATTCACTCATTAGCTCTAGTAGTTTTCTACTAGAAAACGTCTTTAAGATCCTCTATGTATAGTATCATGTCATCTGCAAACAGTGAGAGCTTTATTTTTTCTTTCCCGATTTGGAATCCGTTTATTTCTTTTCCTTCTCTGATTGCTGTGGCTAAAACTTCCAAAACTATGTTGAATAATAGTGGTCAGAGTGAGCAACCTTGTCTTGATCCTGATCTTAGTGGAAATGCTTTCAGTTTTTCACCATTGAGAACGATGTTGGCTGTGGGTTTGTCACATATGGCTTTTATTATGTTGAGGTACATTCCCTCTATGCCTACTTTCTGGAGGGTTTTTATCATAAATGCAGATTGAATTCTGTTGAAAGCTTTTTCTGCATCTATTGAGATGATCATATGGTCTTTATAATTCAGTTTGTTAATATGGTGTTTCAAATTGATTGATTTACATATAATGAAGAATACTTGCATTCCTGGGATAAAACCCCACTTGATATGGTGTATGATCCTTTTAATGTGCTGTTCAATTCTGTTTGCTAGAATATTCTTGAGGATATTTGCATCTATGTTCATCAGTGAAACTGGCCTGTAGTTTTCTTTTTTTGTGACATCTGTGTCTGGTTTTCGTATCAGGGAGATGGTGGCCTCATAGAATGAGTTTGGGAGTGTTCCTTCCTCTACTATATTTTGTTAAGGTTTTGAGAAGGACAGGTGTTACTTCTCTAAATGTTTGACAGAATTCGCCTGTGAAGCCATCAGGTCCTGGGCTTTTGTTTGTTAGAAGATTTTTAATCACAGTCTCAATTTCAGTGCTTGTGATTGGTCTGCTCATATTTTCTATTTCTTCCTGGTTCAATCTTGGAAGGTTATGCTTTTCTAAGAATTTGTCCATTTCTTCCAGGTTGTCCATTTTATTGGGATATAGATGCTTGTAGTAATCTCTCATGACCCTTTGTATTTCTGCAGTGTGAGTAGTTACTTCTCCTTTTTCATTTCTAATTCTATTGATTTGAGTCTTCTCCCTTTTTTTTCTTGATGAGTCTGACTAATGGTTTATCAGTTTTGTTTATCTTCTCAAAGAACCAGCTTTTAGGTTTATTGATTTTTGCTATTGTTTCATTCATTTCTTTTTCATTTATTTCTGACTTGATCTTTATGATTTCTTTCCTTCTGCTAACTTTGGAGTGTTTTTGTTCTTCTTTCTCTAATTGCTTTAGGTGTAAGGTTAGGTTGTTTGAGCTGTTTTCTGCTTCTTGAGGTAGGATTGTATTGCTCTAAACTTCCCTCTTAGAACTGCTTTTGCTGCATCCCATAGGTTTTGGGTTGTCATGTTTTCAGTGTCATTTGTTTCTAGGGTTTTTTTTGTTTTTTGTTTTTTCTTTTTGCGGTACGCGGGCCTCTCACTGTTGTGGCCTCTCCCATTGCAGAGCACAGGCTCCGGATAAGCAGGCTCAGCAGCCATGGCTCACAGGCCTAGCCGCTCCGCTGCATGTGGGATCTTCCTGGACCGGGGCACGAACATGTCTCCCCTGCATCGGCAGGCAGACTCTCAACCACTGCACCACCAGGGAAGCCCTCTAGTATTTTTTTATTTCCTTTTTGGTTTCTTCAGTGATCTCTTGGTTATTAAGTAGTGCATTGTTTAGCCTCCATGTGTTTGCATTTTTTATAGATTTTTTTTCCTGTAATTGATATCTAGTCTCATAGCTTTGCAGTTGGAAACAATACTTGATACAATTTCAATTTTCTTAAATTTACCAAGGCTTGATTTGTGACCCAATATATGATCTATTCTGGAGAATGTTCCATGAGCACTTGAGAAGCAAGTGTATTCTTATGTTTTAGGATGGAATTTCCTATAAATATCAATTAAGTCCATCTTGTTTAATGTATCATTTAAAGCTTGTGTTTCCTTATTTCGTTTCATTTTGAATGATCTGTCCATTGGTGAAAGTGTGGTGTTAAAGTCCCCTGCTATGTTTGTCTTACATAGCAAGGGAAATTGTCAATTTCCCTTTTATGGCTCTTAGCATTTGCCTTATGTATTGTGGTGCTCCTACGTTGGGTGCATAAATATTGACAATTGTTATATCTTCTTCTTGGATTGATCCCTTGATCATTATGTAGTGTCCTTCTTGTCTCTTGTAATAATCTTTATTTTAGTCTATTTTGTCTGATATGGGAATTGCTACTCCAGCTTTCTTTTGAATTCCATTTGCAGGGAATATCATTTTCCATCCCCTCACTTTCAGTCTGTATGTGTCTCTAGGTCTGAAGTGGGTCTCTCATAGACATCATATATACGGGTTTTGTTTTTGTATCCATTCTGACAGGTCTTGTTTTTGTATCCATGTCTTTTGGCTGGAGTATTTAATTCATTTACATTTAAGGTGATTAGGGATATGTATGTTCCTATTACGATTTTCTTAATTGTTTTGGGTTTGTTATTGTAGGTGTTTTCCTTCTCTTGTGTGTCCTGCCTAGAGAAGTTCCTTTAGCGTTTGCTGTAAAGCTGGTTTGGCAGTGCTGAATTCTCTTAGCTTTTGCTTGTCTGTAAAGATTTTCATTTCTCTGTCAAATCTGAATGAGATCCTTGCTGGGTAATCATGGTTGTAGGTTTTTCCCTTCATCACTTTAAATATGTCCTGCCACTCCCTTCTGGTTTGCAGAGTTTCTGCTGAAAGGTCAGCTGTTAATCTTATGGGGATTCCCTGGTATGTTATTTGTTGTTTTTCCCTTGCTGCTTTTAATATTTTTTCTTTGTATTGAATTTTTGATAGTTTGATTAATATGTGTCTTGGCATGTTTCTCCTTGGATTTTTCCTGTATGGGACTCTCTGCACTTCCTGGATTTGATTAACTATTTCCTTTCCCATATAAGGGAAGTTTTCAACTATAATCTCTTCAAACATTTTCTCAATCCCTTTCTTTTTCTCCTCCTCTTCTGGGATCCCTATAATTCGAATGTTGGTGCGTTTAATGTTGTCCCAGAGGTCTCTGAGACTGTCCTCAATTCTTTTCATTCTTTTTTCTTTATTCTGCTCTGCAGTAGTTATTTCCACTATTTTATCTTCCAGGTCACTTATCCTTTCTTCTGCCTCAGTTATTCTGCTATTGATTCCTTCTAGAGAATTTTAAATTTCATTTATTGTGTTGTTCATCATTGTTTGCTCTTAGTTCTTCTAGGTCCTCGTTAAACGTTTCTCGTATATTCTCCATTCTATTTCCAAGATTTTGGATCATGTTCACTATCATTACTCTGAATTATTTTTCAGGTAGACTGCCTACTTCCTCTTTATTTGTTTGGTCTGGTGGGTTTTTACCTTGCTCCTTCATTTTCTGGGTGTTTCTCTGTCTTCACATTTTGCTTAACTTACTGTTTTGGGGGTCTCCTTCTCACAGGCTGTAGGTTCACAGTTCCTGTTGTTTCTGGTGTGTGCCCTCAGTGGCTAAGGTTGGTTCAGTGGGTTGTGTAGGCTTCCTGGTGGAGGGGACTAGTTCTTGTTTTCTGGAGGATGAGGCTGGATCTTCTCTTTCTGGTGGGCAGGACCGCATCTAGTGGTGTGTTTTGGGGTGTCTGTCACCTTATTATGATTTTAGGCAGCCTCTCTGCTAATGGGTGGGGTTGTGTTCCTGTCTTGCTAGTTGTTTGGCATAGGGTGTCCAGCACTGTAGCCTGCTGGTCGTTGAGTGGAGCTGGGTCTTGGCGTTGAGATGGAGATCTCTGGGAGAGCTTTCGCCATTTGATGTTATGTGGAGCTGGGAGATTTCTCTTGGACCAATGTCCTGAACTTGGCTCTCCCACCTAAGAGGCTCAGGCCTGACACCTGGCCAGAGCACTAAGACTCTGTCATCCACATGGCTCAGAAGAAAAGGGAGAGGAAGAAAGAAAGAAAAAGAAAGAAAGAAAAAGAAAGAAAGAAAGAAAGAAAGAAAGAAAGAAAGGAAAGGAAGGAAGGAAGGAAGGAAGAAAGAAAAGAAAGAAAGAAAGAAAGAGAAAAAGATAAAATAAGTTACTAAAATAAAAAATAATTATTAAAAATTATTTAAAAATTAAAAAGTAATAAAAAAAAGAAAGAAAGAAGTGAGCAACCAAACCAAAAAATAAATCCACCAATGGTAACAAGCACTAAAAATTATACAGAAAAAAAAAAAAAAGGACAGACAGAACCCTAGGACAATTGGTAAAAGCAAAGCTATAGAAAAAATCACACAAAAAAGAATACACATATACATTGAAAAAAAGAGAAAAAGTAAAAAAATATATATATATTGTTGCTCCCAAAGTCCACCACCTCAATTTTGGGATGATTCATTGTCTATTCAGGTATTCCACAGATGCAGGGTACATCGTTTATTGTGGAGATTTAATCTGCTGCTCCTGAGGCTGCTGGGAGAGATTTCCATTTCTCGTCTTTGTTCGCACAGCTCCTGGGGTTCAGCTTTGGATTTGGCCCTGCCTCTGCGTGTAGGACGCCTAAGGGCATCTATTCTTCGCTCAGACAGGATGGGGTTAAAGGAGCAGCTGTTTAGGGGGCCCTGGTTCACTCAGGCCGGGGGGAGGGAGGGGTACAGAATGCAGGGCGAACCTGCAGCGGCAGAGGCCAGCGTAATGTTGCAACAGCCTGAGGTGCACCGTGTGTTCTCCAGGGGAGGTTGTCCCTGGATCATGGGACCCTGGCAGTGGCGAGCTGCACAGGCTCCCGGAAGGGGAGTGTGGACAGTGACCTGTGCTTGCACACAGGCTTCAGCCTTAGCATCTCATGCCCGTCTCTGGTGTCCACGCTGATAGCCGCAGTTCGTGCCCATCTCTGGAGCTTGCTTAGGTCTGCTCTCAATCCCCTCTCCTCGCACACCCTAAACAATGGTCTCTTGCCTCTTAGGCAGGTCCAGACTTTCTCCCGGACTCCCTCCCAGCTAGCTGTGGCGCACTAGACCCCCTTCAGGCTGTGCTGATGCAGCCAACCCCAGTCCTCTCCCTGGGATCTGACCTCCGAAGCCCAAGCCTCAGCTCCCAGCCCCCACCCGCCATGGTGGGTGAGCAGACAAGCCTCTCAGGCTGGTGAGTGCTGGTCGGCACTGATCGTCTGTGTGGGAATCTCTCCACTTTGCCCTCTGCACCCCTGTTGCTGCATTCTCCTCTGTGGCTCTGAAGCTTCCCCACGACCACCCCTGTCTCCCCCAGTGAAGGGGCTTCCTAGTGTGTGGAAACTTTTCCTCCTTCACAGCTCCCTCCCACTGGTGCAGGTCCTGTCCCTATTCTTTTGTCTCTGTTTATTCCTTTTTCTTTTGCCCTACCCATGTTTGTGGGGAGTTTCTTGCCTTTTGGGAAGTCTGAGGTCTTCTGCCTGCATTCAGTAGGTGATCTGTAGGAGGTTGTTCCACATGTAGATGTATTTCTAATGTATTTGTGGAGAGGAAGGTGATCTCCACGTCTTACTCTTCTGCCATCTTGAAGGTCTTCTCTACTATCGTTGATATAACATTTCCCTCCTGTCCTGGGAGTTGGAATGGGACAATGGCATCACGGAAGAAGGGAAAGCTTAACTCTCTACCTACTGGTCTTGGCTCTGCTTCCTTTTTTTAAATAAATTTATTTATTTTATTTATTTTTGGCTGCATTGGGTCTTCGTTGCTGTGCGCAGGTTTTCTCTAGTTGTGGCAAGCAGGGGCTAACCTTTACTATGGTGCACAGGCTTCTCATTGCAGTGGCTTCTCTTGTTGCGGAGCATGGGCTCTAGGCACACAGGCTTCAGTAGTTGTGGCTTGTGGGCTCTGGAGCACAGGCATAATAGTTGTGGCACACAGACTTAGTTGCTCCATGGTATGTGGGATCTTCCCAGACCAGGGCTAGAACCCGTGTCCCCTGCATTGGCAGGTGGATTCTTAACCACTGTGCCACCAGGGAAGCCCCTTGGCTCTGCTTCTTGACCTCACTCCCTTCTCTCATCTCCACAGCTCTCATTTCTCACCTTTACGTGAGAGGTGGTAAAAGAATACTAATTGATTATGACATTTCTTCTATTTCATGTTACTTTTTAAAACTTTTCCCACTTGGGCAGCTAAACACTTGGCATATATGCAAAGTTTGGGAGAGCAGAAGAACATACAACAAGGTTTGAAGTGTCAAAAATATAAGGTGTAGGAGGCTTCAAGGATATAAAGAATATAGAAGGTAAAGGTAAACCTTTCTATTTCCATTAAGAGGAGAAGCAAAGATAGCTTAGGCATTGATGTGTCCCTAAGAAAGTTGCCTGTGCACTAACCATGCCCTTTAATTTGGACCAGATAGATAGAATGGGGAAAAAAACAATTCCAAAGAGTTGTGAGGAAGTCCAAATTACAGAGAAACTATGTCACTTCCCAGTAGAGCCCAGAGAGGTGGAAAGACCTCAGAATTTCCCTGCATACTAGAAATGACACAAGAGCAGAGGCTGCACTGTGGGTTTGGGACAATCGACCTCATACAATCTTGTAGTTTCTACTGCCCACCAGAATGATTCAGGAAGAGAAAAACATCGCATGGGGTCTCAGCATACCCCAAGAGGCCTATAATCTAAAATCAAGATATGGCACAGGCACAGCAGTGATCTGGGGGGAAAAATGCAAAGATCAAGGACCCAATGAGATGATGTACAGCTCAGCAGATGTCAAGCACTAAAGTGTGCTCCAATCTCAATACATTGCCTGGACTCTTCAGAAGTCCCCTAGAACTCAGACTCACTTCAGGGAGGAGATGAAAACTGTGCATTGACTTAGATTTTCTATTACCCAGTAAAAAAGGAGGCTTGGAGTAGGTTAAAATAAGTAATAAAAAGCAAAGTTACATTTCCAGCACACCTGATTTCACAGACTGAGATTTACATCTCTACAGAGTAGATGGCATAAAATGATTTCTAATCTCCATTTAAACACTTCTATCATCTCACACATCTCAGAATATAAGTGACGTTGGCCACTCTTTTGTTAGTCTTTATCCTAACTATTTAAAGTTCAAATTCCCTCAAATTCCCTGAAATTACACAGTATACTCAGTCTTCTCTCCAGGTAAACCTCCTCCTCAACAAGACTTTTTTTACATACTGATTTAAATAGCCTTTTTGCTACTACTGCTGCAACATTATACTCATGTTTCTTTTTAGTAAAAGTCTGATGTGTTATTGGCAGGGACAGGGAACACCATTTGTATGGAGCATGGAGGATTATTACAGAAAAACAGAGACTAGGTTTTATATTTCCACTTGTCCCCAAGGGACCTAGCATGGTGCCACGCTCTACCATTTACTAACTGTGTAATTTAAGGCAAATTAGTAACCTCTCTGAGCTTCAGTTATTTCCTCTGTAAAATGAGGGCAATTAATTGGTTCTTGTGACAGTCCAATGAGATGATGTATGTAAAATTATTGTATGCTGCCCAATTTAGTTATTTAATAAATGAAAACTATTTTTGAACTGACACAACTTGATTAGTTGTCAAATCAAGACGCACACAAATCAGAGATCTCACCCAGAATCAAGAGGCAAAGGCGAAGCAGGGAGAGCTCTGGGATATACCATGTGGCTCTACAAGCCCTTCCTTTCTATATCCCACGAACTTTCTGGCTCACAGTAACACCTGAGATCCCAATGAGGTTGTCCCATAAATCCACAGATTCTGTATTTGTTTGCCTTCAGTAATCCTAAAACAAGGATATTGAACTACTAGCATTCCACAGATAAGGATTCTCCTGCTAAGCAATACCATGAGGATGGTTAGCAGCATGTTTACAGTGATGTTGAAGTTGGTCACCTGCTTCCTTCCACTGGAAGGGAATCAACTGGTCTGGTACTCTGGTAATTATTTACCAGAAGAGAAATGGGTTACAGCCCACTTGCTTTAATCCTTCCCGTTTTGTACTAGTTTGTTCAAACATAACTGAATCAATATTGAATTAATGTTCAAACTTTATGAAATCATAAAGTGATCTGTGACTAGAGCCCATGACTATTTGCTCCAAATGAATCCTTCTTCATATCTGGAGTCCTTTTCTCCTTCCTTTTCTTTAAATTATTACACAGGTTTGGGATTTTTTTCTCTGAAAATATGTTTAGGAAAATATTTATAGCAATCACACACACACACACACACACACACTGATTTTCCATCTGAGCAGTTAATGATATATGTTCATGTATATTAATCAATATTCACTCTTTTATTGTGTCATATCTAAATCTATTTTTGCAGAATAAATACAGAAAACTACTAATTTATGCAAGTATAGAGTTACTACTTACTTAGGGTGAAAGAATGAAAGTGGAGTGGGGGGGAACCATGTAAAGAAACTCATGGGAGACACAAACTTTGAAATTCTGTTTTATGCTAATAAAGCATAAAAATATCTGATTTTTAACAAAATTGTCCTTAGAGTAGAGAGACTTGTTCACTTTATTCAGCTCAAGTCTGTTCCCCTTGGTGGTTTGAGTGGCTCTGATGGTCCTTTAGTGTTCATATAATGATGCCAGAGAGGCGCCTATGTCTGAAAATGAGCACATTTCCACCCAAGGACTTTTAAAGTACCTTTTTTAAAAAATACTTTTTAAAGTACTTTTTTTAAAGTTTCAATGAATTTTCATTAAACATTTGTTTGCCCTTGGAATAGTCTTTTTTTAAAAAGTGTGCTAATTTCTCTTCCCTAAATGAAGTCACCCAATTATGTAGTTAAGTATCTGTCAAAAAAAAAAAAAAAATCCTGGGTAAACAAAAATAAAAATTAACCCAAAGAAAAATTTAATGCCTCCAAATTTGGCATTTATTTTAATTCTCTGTACTTACCCCCATTTCTTCTTTCCCTGCTTCCGCTTGAAATTATTTCTTTCTAAGAAGCTGAGGACACACTTTTGGATTGCCTTTTTTTTTTTTTTAATTGATTATCAATTATGAGAGCTAGTGAGGCTGGAACACTTTCTCCACATCTGTACAAATTTTTGTGTTCCAGCACAGTGTGTGCTTCTCTTGTCTTTTACCAAGGTGTATATTTCCCCTAATTTTTTAGGCTCTGAAACCAGTTAGGGAGATAGAAAGATACGATATGAAAACAATTACAGGTAAATGCATCCCAAGTATTCTTTATCAGTCTTAACTCTATGTCACCTACTAAAAGAATAAAAGCAATGTATAATAAATCTATGTTGCTCATCCAGATTATCTTTGACTATAACAGCTAACATAAATTACAATTTTTAAAACATTTGTTTAAAACTCTGTGCTTGTACAATTTGAGGGTATAGAAGTATAAGGAATGAAATCTAGCTACAGTATGAGAATAATGAACAGGAAAACAAGAAGTTCTGTAGAAAAATCTAGAGGAGAAATAGTAGAAGTACATAGAAGTAAAGGAAAAAATAATTTTCCAGGGTATTTAAACAAATTTAAAATAGTGTATGTGTTATCTTTGAACAAAACTTCAAAAAATCTAACTATTGACAAGATACCTTATTTGGTCCAACAGCTTTTTTGTGTGTTTTTTTTTTTAACAGTTCTTCTCAACAATTAGTGAGCTCAGAACACTTTTTTTTTTATTCGAGTACAATTCCTTTACAATATTGTGTTAGTTTCTCCTGCACAATGAAATGAATCAGCTATATGTACACCTACATCCCCTCCCTCTTGGACCTTCCCCCCATCCCCACCCCCCATCCCACCCATCTAGGTTGTCACAGGGCACTGAACTAAGCTTTCTGTGCTTTATAGAATGTTCCCACTAGCTATATATTTTAGGCATGGTAGTGTATATATGTCAATCCTAATGTCCTAATTCGTCCCACCCTCCCCTTCCCCCCGCATCCACATGTCCATTCTCTACATCGACTTCTCTATCACTGCCCTGCAAATAGGTTTATCTGTACCATTTTTCTAGACAACAGTTTTTATTAGACTTTCTTATTCTCCCTAGTATAATAGTAGTGTGCCTAATGGTAATCCTATTAGTAGGACAAAATACAGATTCAATAGTGATGGACTAACTTTTGATTTTTAGTAAAGTTATTTATTTTTCCATGTATTGTTTAATTTTAGGTCAGAAAAATTTTCTTCCTAAATCTAGATTTCTGGGTCCCTTTTAGTCAGGAAAAATTTATTAAATAAATGAATGCATTAAATGTATCATATATTTCACATTTAATGGGTAACTTATATTAGAGATAAGGCACTATTTTTATTATATGTTTGTGTGTATATTTTTTTCTTCCTTTGATACTCAACTGTTAATATTTAGAAATGCACTTATTATGGTAATGTACTGAAAACATTTCCCAAAAGTGAATTTTGACAAGAGATTTGGAAAAGAACAGGTGGCCTTCTTGCCAGACTGCAGATGCAAGGAAGAAGAAGGGATAAAGTCAGAGTCAAGGGAACTAGGAGGCAGGTGTGAGAGAGAGAAGAGCAGCAAAAAGTTCACTAGATGGAAATGGATAGATATGGGAATGAAGAAAAGAAGCAGGCGATAAGAGAAAGCAGTCAGTTAAAGGGAGTCCCTGCTAGGAGACACCTGCAGAAAACATCTGTAGACACTTCTCTGTGACTGCCAGGAAGGAGGATACCTGCCACAGAGACATACAAAAAGGCTTAACTACCTGTGGTATTTGGTTGAAGGGTATACACAATGCTCAGTGCACCAGCCTTTAATTACTCTATGACAGCCCCAGTTCCACCCTCCCAGGGGAAAACATATGTTAAAGCACTTAGTATTGATTGAAACATAAGGAAATTCTTTGATTCATCTCTTTCCCCACAAGCCTGCCTTATTTCACCCTCATTTGTCTGAGAAAAAAAGAAAAAATTTTCCTTCCAAAGAGAGATAGGAAATGGTTCTGATCCATTTATCACAAACTGTTTGCTTTGCTTTCGTACCTGAGGTTAGAAAAATTCTGCCAACACTGCCCTGTCAGACTGGCACTGAATGCAACACTAGGTATGACAAAGGTACTAGCAGCTGGAATGGTATTGTCTAAAGTGTTAGAATTGATCACTGTGCCAGCCATCTGGAAGACTGAACAGTCATTAGAAGATCAACTGTGAAAAAGATACCCATCCCTGCCTTGTCCCCCCTTGAACATCATGCCCTTCCTGCGCTCTACATTATCCCATTTACAGTTCATTCAGGGCTGATGTAGCAGAGAGGAAATGTGAAGTCAGAGACAGAGAGAGAAACCTTGCAAATGAAAAAAATATTCTTTATCCTGATAAGTGGAGCTCACATTTTTGAAAAAGAAAAATATGCCATAGATTTCTGTATACACATTAGTCCCCTGGCCCATTCAAGTCATTCAATCAGATAAAAATTGCCCCTCACAGAGTGAGTGCATTTTGTGAGTCAATCACAGGCATGTCTAAGTGGAGGGGCTACTATATAGAGCCAGGGTCTCCAGGTGAATGATGAGCCAGATGGTGCCAATGGTGCCACTACCAGGTTACTGCTTCTGAGAGCTGGTGCTTTTGAAGTGAGGTCAGCTGAAAGAAACAAGCAACCACAGAAAATAAAATGGAGCCCATAAGAGGCCTTGGCAAAAACAATGCACATACACAATTGCCTGTTAGGCTTTATATCCAAGTTTCATTAGTCTGCATTATCTTGATAGTGACTTGCTGGGCTGTGCTGGAAAGTCACTAAACTCTATGCTACTCAGTCTTTCAATCTATAAAATAAGCCAATAAAAGCAATTTGATATAGAATAGTGTTCCGTGTAAGCAGGTGTCCTTGAAATCATTCACTTTATTTAAGCGATCAAATAGATTAGCTTCCTATTGACAGCCTCACATGCTATCACAGGAAGTATCTATGAAGGACAACAGTCAAATGCCTAGGGCATTCATAAAACCAAAATTTATAATCAGCTGGAATTTGAGGATGCCTCTTCTTTTCCCTCGCTCAGGCCCTCAAATTACAAAAAATCAAGGATTCTAAGCCCTTAGATTAGCAAAAGAATCAAATTCCCCTTTCCACACACAGGCTCAAAGGTGGATGGATACACTGTGACTAAGAATTGAGTCAAGAATGGGGACCAACAGAAAAGAAAAACTAAAATGCTGACCCATAAGCAATTCAACCATATACTTCCTCTACTCAAACCACTTTGGTCTCAATACATAAGTATCTGGGAAATATAAGAAAAGAAGAAAGATTTTTTTAAAAAAGAAAGGAGAAACAAGCCCAAGAAGAAAAGGTAGAAAAAGGAATGAAGAATAGTTTATGGAACACAAATATGCACTCTCATTTCTTTCCCCTCCCCAACCTGTCATATCTATCAAACTACTACAACTCATAAGGACAAAAACCGTTATTATTTCTTATGAACATCCCCCCATCCAAACCACCATCTTCTCACTCCCACTTAACTTTCATGAAGTATTGTTATCTGACCAATAAGTCCAATTATATTAATGCAATAATTACTCTTGGAAACAAATACCACTTTTCCATACTTTAGTTTTATATAATTTGGCAGAAGAAGAGATTGAGAGAAGTATAGATCTCGGAACATAGAGAAGCATAGCAATTTACAACTGCGTTTGTATCTATTCATGGATGAGATTTTAAAAAATCTTTTTCAAAACTTGTTTCATACTTCTGTACAAATAATTTTATAGGGTGAAATTTCATTTGCACATAGATTTATACAACTGATGTAAACTCTATCACCTTTATCAGTAGGTAAATTTCTTCAAAGTAAAGACTTATATTGTATTTTACCTCCAATTCCCCAATAAATGCTGACTGATAAAGAGATATATATTTCAGAGCCAGTCTGATGGCCAGATCTCTTGCCATCGCTGATTTTATAGTCCTGTTTTTAAGTCTTTTGTTTATTTGCTTTTGTTAATATGAACCATCTGTGCCTCTCATCCTGTGTTTTTAAATAAGCTGCCTAATGGTAGGATTTTAAATTTTTATATTTTACCCTCAAGCCTGCTGTTGATCACTTTTGTCAAAATTGAATGTCTGCCCTTTAAAAGGTCATTTCTGAGATTTAAACCTGTTGGTTTACGTTATTACAGCAAATCTCACCCCAGAATGTTTGGTGTTGTACAATAACAACCTGTCCACTGCTGTGTGGAATGAATAACTAAGTCAAAAGCCACTATTTCCTCTTAGTTATAAAGATCAACTTTTAAACACATACACATTTGGTGGTTTGCCTTTTCACATCTTTCAAGCATCTAGCAAGTAACATTACAAAGAAAGTTTACCAAGGCAATCCCTTTTAGGCAACTTTTTGAAAGGGAGCATTGCTACATGGTAAGACAATGATAAATTTCACCAATACACTCAAATATTTTCTCTAGTCATAGTTTTCTTTGGCCTCATAGATTCAACAACTAAATTATCCTTTATTTTTGTTTAACACAATATAGTTCTATATTATTCAGTGGAAAGAGAATATATATGCTTTCTAAAGAGAACTGGAGAGGGTCTAAATTACAAACATATTACCAAAAAATGTACAGGTGAGTACAAAACAATAAAAATAGATTTCAGAAGAGATATAATAAGATATAGTAAGACTTTTAAAGATGAAAAATTCCCCAAGAATAGGGATTAGTTTGTAAGAAATGTGTACTAAATTTGATCATAGGTTTCTAGAAAGCCAGTGGTAAAGGGCTATCAGGGGGAACTATTGTGTTTTCTAATTCCCACTTAATCATTTATGAGACACATACCATCATCTTTTTCTTGATAACTGCAGAGTTAACAGGGATCCCAAAAATGAATATTGGAATTGTCTTTTGATGTTGATAACCACGACCTAATGGGATCAAATGCTTTAGCATTCAAGAAATGAAGGAAGGAGTCCAATAGCCCTATTTACTGGTCCAAAAATGTCTCTAATTTTGGAAACTAGTAGAAATATTAATACTATTAATGTTAGAAATAACAAGTAACTAGTATGTTGGTCTATATATTGTAAGAACACTGAATACATAATTAAGGATCCTGAAAAACAACCATCTCAAGATGACAGTCAGGTACTTCAGTCACCATAACTTCTTTTTAGTATATACTCTAAAGAGTGCAACTAAAAAATAACTATTTGTTTCATTTTTGATACTCTAGAAATTACAAGTATATAAGTGTGCTGTTGTTCTCTTAAGTTAGTTATCTTATACAGTTTAAAATGCGGACAGTGCTCCAAATATTAATAGAGCATTAATAGGAATTGCCTTTAGAACTAGTTTACGAGAACACAGGCCTTGTATTTTACTAAATGCACGGTATGCCACAGTCATCTTTCTGATTTTTGTTAAAGAGATGTAACAGCAACAGTATGAATTTGGAAGCCACACAAATCTGGTTTTTGAAACCTAAGTCCACTACACATTGCCTGACACAGGTCACATTACTTAACCACTTGGCACCTCTGGTTCATAGTCTGCACAACGAAGGTAATAACACAGACCTTGAAGACTTTTGTGAGGGTAAAATTTATGTATAAAGCGCTATTCACAGTCTCTTACACAGAGCTGCTGCTTAAGAAATATCTGTCCGTAAACAAACTCTCCACAATTATATAAAATGCGACAGCTGAATCATTTCTGAGTTTAATTCTGTAGATTATTTTACTAATATTGCTACTGATAAGGCAATACTAGTGGCAAGAGGAAGTTTTTTTTTTATTACCACTATCAATGAAATTCTATTTTATTTTATAATTTCCTTGGTTCCTCTCTACTTCACTTTTAGCTTCCTCCAATTACACATAATCTCCATGCTTTTGCCACAACACAATTATTAATGAGGGGAGGTAGAAAGAAAGGTAAACTAGTATGTCTCTTGGTATCAACAAAAGCATGCACTCCTAAAAGACAATCCAGCCACAAGTTAAACCAAATACTTTCAGCAAATCAATGTATTTTGAAGCTGTGGCATTTGATGACACCTCAAAAAGTAACCTTTTAACTTTCTAATCATATTATTAAATGACTCCCAACAAACACTATAAACATAACCTTTACCTTCTAAGACATGGTGAAAGTAAAACATAAAGTGAATGTAAGAAATATCTTTGTATTCAGTTTTAAATATCTGTATTCTACCTTTACACATCAAAACAAGCCCCATCAATTTATCCTGCTTTATTCAGCAAAAACATACAGCTCCCCTTCTAAAAGTATCTGATTAAAAAAAAAACTTTTGCTATTAGGATGCTAGCAGATAAAAGACCACTCTGTGAACAACATAAATAGGGTTAATAGCATGTACCAATGGTGTCAGTTAATGGTTCTCATGGACACTTTTTATATTAGAGGAATACAAAGCATCATGCATTACCGGTAATAACTTCAATTGTGTTTATGGTAATTTAAATATTTAAAACATAAATCCAATATAAACTCCTTACCTAAATATAAAAGCAAAAACATACAAATTAAATATGATCAAAGCTATAAAAGCAGTAAGTTAAAACTAATATTAATTTAATGTAATGTCTGATGATGCTTTGCCTTAGTCAAATTACCAGATCCAACATTACTGGCTGCTAGAACATAGTTTCTCTCGCGTTCAGTTTAACTACACAACTGCTTTGTGTAATGACTTCATTTTCCCACTACTTTCTGAGATGCCTACTAGCCACACAAAGGGCATGATTGGTAGGCAACTGGACAGAGGAGTCCAGAGTTCAAGGAAGTGGTTTAGGCTGAAGATGCCAAGCTTATAGTTGAACACAAATTTTGTGATATTTTGTGAGATCATGGGAGGACTGAAAGTAGTTTGAGAAGAAGAGGTCTCATAGCAAAAGAATCATAATAGGAATCATGATAAAATAATGATTCAAACTCAAGAGAAATAAATGCCTCTGTGTGTCTAGGTCCCCCTGCTCCTTTCACCACTTGTTTATAGGTTTACCTGTATCTTTACTTCAAATTAGTGAAGTTTAAACTACAGGAAGAGGTAACTAGAATCTACAGAACTGTCTCAGCAGGTGACAGTGTGGAATTGGGAGAACTAAGGGAAGAGTGACAGGCACTTTAGCTCACTACCATTGCCTCAAGTGTACAGGACTTCATTTGCTTTAAAATATAAGGAAGCTAAAAAGAGAGACAGGGCTTCCCTGGTGGCGCAGTGGTTGAGAGTCTGCCTGCCGATGCAGGGGACACGGGTTCGTGCCCCAGTCCGGGAAGATCCCACATGCCGTGGAGCGGCTAGGCCCGTGAGCCATGGCCGCTGAGCCTGCGCCTCCAGAGCCTGTGCTCCAAGAGGCCACAACAGTGAGAGGCCCGCGTACTGCAAAAAAAAAAAAAAAAAAAAAAGGAGAGAGACAAACTTGAGTTATATAACAGGAAGTGTGCTGTGAGGACACATGGACATAGCTACAGAAACCCAGGACAAGCTGGTGCCCAGAGAATAAAAACCCTGTTACATGGCAGAATCTTTACACTGGTGTTCTGGCTTTACCTTAACTAGGCTACCTATCTCCATTCATACAACTAGAGACAGATTTGCTATCCTTTCTCTTCTTGGTAACTTCTGTTTACTCACAGTTCTGCCTCCTCAGAACTTTGGCTTGTGATCATCACTTAGGGTTCTAATTTTAACCCATGACATCTTTCAATTTTTGCTCCCCTTATTAACCACTAATTATTTCCCTATTTCCCAATCAGTCAAATCAAGGGGGCAGAATTCCATCATCTTCACAAGTCAGATTCTTCAGCAATGGCTGTGGACAGGTAAGATTGACCTAGGAAGGATCATAGTTTCTCACGCACCAAGATTGACATCTATAACATAACAATAAGCATAATTTACTCAACATATACCTTCAATGAGAATGAAGACAAAAGTTTATATTTTAACTAATTTACCAAAGGACAACTACTCATGGCACAGTAAGAGAATAGCTGTGACAATAACTACTAGCAAAATGTATTAATTTTATCCAAACATAACCTGATCTCAGTGAAGTTTGTATCTGTCATGCTACCCACTATAATTTGAGAAGCAACTTATAAAAATCAATATACTATACAGGTGACTTCTTAATGAGGCCTGGTATATTTCCTACCTCAAATGGAAGGGATTTAAAGACCTCAGATCATGATCATATGGGATCACTAAGTCATATCCAAATAAACAGAGAAATCACAGCTGCCAAAAAAATAAAGTGAATGCACTATAGGAATTTCACAATAACACTTCATATTCATTCCTTTTCATAAGAATGGTTGAGTACGAACAAAAATAAATCAACTTTTTGGCCATGGTAAAAATCAATTTTTAACAAAGATAAATGCTCTAATTTAGAAATGTCAGCTGAGGAATAAAGTGTGGAAGCTCTTTTTTTGGGGCGGGGTGCTGCATTGGGTCTTCTTTGCTTCATGCAGGCTTTCTCTAGCTGCAGTGAGTGGGGGCTACTCTTCATTGCAGTGCGAAGGCTTCTCATTGCAGTGGCTTCTCTTGTTGCGGAGCATAGGCTCTAGGCGCGCGGGCTTCAGTACTTGCAACATGGGGGCTCTAGAATGCAGGCTCAGCAGTTGTGGTGCACAGGCTCAGGTGCTCCACAGCATGTGGGATCTTCCCGGACTAGGGATCGAACCTGCGTTCCCTGCACTGGCAGGCGGATTCTTAACCACTCCACTGCCACCAGGGAAGTCCCAAGTGTGGGAGCTTTTGACATAGATATAATAAACACAAAAACTTCCATCCCTACTGCTTCCAGGAACTAAAAATCTTCTAATCCTGTATATAGCAAAAAAAGTAACTCCAGAAAAGGATACAATTTTTAAATATTTCAATCTCAAAATAAACCAATTTGGGGCAGTGTTTCCTTAAAATTCTATTTTACATGAGTGGTCGTTAAACATGTAGAATGTACAGTAGGGGGCATGAAAGTCTCTACATAATAAAAAATCTTCTCAAGCAGGTGAGAACTCCATATCTTTTGAAAACGAGATTATTTCAATTTATTGTGAACACTGAGGCTCAGTGTTGGAAGTATTTCGATCTCATTCTCCTTCCCTAAGAAATGAAGTCATATTTGTTAGTCATTGAATTCTGTGTATACATTCAATAAGAAACTTCTATTTAACATATATTTGTTCTGTTCACATAGAAAATTGGTATATAACATTTGGCATAATTAGTCAAGAGCCTGAAAAGAGAAACAAACAAGTCAAAAGGAAAAATCAGAATGCCTTTGGAGTGTGCTTGAGGAACTTGTTACCTTGAGAAAGCACAGGTCATTTTTTTTTTTTTTTTTTTTTTTTTTTTTTTTTT
>NW_006775459.1:1837483-1870927 GCF_000442215.2 Lipotes vexillifer
CGGGGCACGAACCCGCGTCTCCTGCATCGGCAGGCGGACTCTCAAGCACTGCGCCACCAGGGAAGCCCACAGGTCATTTTTTTGATAAATACCATCACGCTGGTATGATGTTATTGCTGCTATATTTTCATTACTGCAGTTATAACAGCAATATCACTACCTCCATTTCATTTTACCTTTACATGTTTAATGAGTTGTTTTTAATTATGCAAAGAAATTATGAAAAGGTTATGGTCATAGTCCCACCCATGAGTTGTGTAAGTATTTTTATGTTTGTGGTTCATTTTTAAAATCCATATTTGGGAACAAATAAAAGAAGTACTTCATTACCTGTTGATAACAACACGTGGAACTCATTATCCTCAAAATGTTATTCAACTTGGAACTCTGAAAAAGTTTTGAGTTTAGGTGGATTCACAGATTGACTCCATTACAAGTTATTTAAAAGATAATATTCTTGGCACAGTGTTCAAGATGGCAGAGTAGAAGGACGTGCACTCACTCCCTCTTGTGAGAGCACCGGAATCACAACTAACTGCTAAACAGTCATCAACAGGGAGACATTGGAACTCACCAGAAAAGATACCCCAAATCCAAAGACAAAGGGGAAGCCACAATGAGATGGTAGGAGGGGCGCAATCACAATAAAATCAAAGTCCATAACTGCTGGGTGGGTGAATCACAAACTGAAGAACACATACCACAGGAGTCTACCCACTGGAGTGAACGTTCTGAGCCCCACATGAGGCTTCCCAACCTGGGGGTGCGGCAACGGGAGAAGGAATTCCTAGAGAATCAGACTTTGAAGACTACCAGGATTTGATTGCAGGACTTCAACAGGACTGAGGGAAACAGAGACTCCACTGTGGGAAGGCGCACACAAAGCAGTGTGTGCCTCAGGACCCAGGGGGAAGGAAGAGTGACCCCATAGGAGACTGAACCAGACCTACCTGCTAGTGTTGGAGGCTCTCCTGCAGGGGGGTGGGGGGGTGGCTGTGGCTCACCACAGGGGCGAAGACACTGGCAGCAGAAGTGCTGGGAAGTACTCCTTGGCATAAGCCCTCCCGTAGTCTGCCATCAGCCCCACCAAAGAACCTATAGCCTCCAGTGTTGGGTAGCCTCAGGCCAAACAACCAACAGGGAGGGAACTCAGCCCCATCAGTCGGCAGACAAGAGGATTAAACTTATATTGAGCTCTGCCCACCAGAGCAACACTCAGCTCTACCCACTGACCAGTCCTTCCCATCAGGAAGCTTGCACAAGCCTCTTAGATAGCCTCATCCACCAGAGGGCACACAGCAGAAGCAAGAAGACCTATAATCCTGCAGCCTGTGGAATGAAAACCAGATTCACAGAAAGATAAACAAAATGAAAAGGGAGAGGACTATGTACCAGTTGAAGGAACAATATATAACCCCAGGAAAACAACTAAGTGAAGTGGAGATAGACAACCTTCCAGAAAAAGAATTCAGAATAATGATAGTGAAGATGATGCAGGACCTCTGAAAAAGAATGGAGGCAAAGAAAAAGAAGACACAAGAAATGTTTAACAAACACCTAAAAGAATTGAAGAACAAACAAACAGAGATGAACAATACAATGACTGAAATGAAAAATAGACCAGAAGGAATCAATAGCAGAAACACTGAGGCAGAAGAATGGATAAGTGACCTGGAAGACAGAATGATGCGATGCACTGCCATGGAACTGAATAAAGAAAAAAGAATGAAAAGAAATGAACACAGCCTAAGAGACCTCTGGGACAACACTAAACACACCAACATTTGCATTATAGGGGTCCCAGAAGGAGAAGACAGAGAGGAAGGACCTGAAAAAATATTTGAAGAGATTATAGTCGAAAACTTCCCTAACATGGGAAAGGAAATAGCCATCCAAGTCCAGGAAGCACAGAGAGCCCCAGGAAGCAAAAACTCAAAGAGGAACATGCTGAGGCATATATCAAACAAAGTGAAAAAAATTAAAGACAAAGAGAAATTATTAAACACAACAAGAGAAAAACGACAAATAACATACAAGGGAACTCTCATAAGGTTAACAGCTGATTTCTCAGTAGAAAATCTACAGGCCATAAGGGAGTGGCATGATATATTGAAAGTGATGAAAGGGAAAAACCTACAACCAAGATTACTCTACCCAGCAAGGACCTCATTCAGATTCGACGGAGAAATCAGAAGTTTTACAGACAAGCAAAAGCTAAGAGAATTCAGCACCACCAAACCATCTCTACAATAAATGCTAAAGGAAATTTTCTGAGTGGGAAACACAAGAGAAGAAAAGGACCTACAAAAACAAACACATAACAATTACGAAAATGGTAATCAAAAAATACATATCATTAATTCCCTTAAATATGAATGGCTTAAATGTTCCAAGCAAAAGACACAAGCTTGCTGAATGGATACAGAAACAAGACCCATATATATGCTGTCTATAAGAGACCCACTTCAGACCTAGGGACACATACAGACTGAAAGTGAGGGGATGGAAAAAGATGTTCCATGCAAATGGAAATCAAAAGGAATTTGCAGTGGCAATACTCATATCAGACAAAATAGACTTTAAAATAAAGAATATTACAAGAGACAAGGAAGAACACTAAATAATGATCAAGGGATCAATCCAAGAAGAAAATATAAAAATTATACATATATATGCACCCAACATAGGGGAACCTCAGTATGTAAGGCAAATGCTAAAAGCTATAAAAGAGAAGATCAACAGTAACACAAAAATACTGGGGGACTTTAATACCTCACTTCCACCAATGGACAGATCATCCAGACAGAAAATTAATAAGTAAACACAAGCTTTAAATGACAAAATAGACTAGGTAGATTTAATTGCTATTGATCAGACATTCCATCTGAAAACACCAGATTACACTTTCTTCTCAAGTGCACACAGAACATTCTCCATGATAGATTGTATCTTGGGTCAAAAATCAAGCCTCTGCAAATTTAAGACAATTGAAATCATATCAAGCACTTTTTCTGACCACAATGCCATGAGATTAGAAATCAATTACAGGGAAAAAAACGTAAAAAACACAAACACATGGAGGTTAAACAATATGCTACTAAATAACAAAGAGATCACTGAAAAATAAATCAAAAAATACCTAGAGACAAATGACAACAAAAACATGACAATCAAAAACCTAGGAGATGCAGCAAAGGCAGTTCTAAGAGGGAACTTCATAGCAATACAACCCTACCGCAAGAAACAAGAAAAACTTCAAATAAACAATCTAACCTTACACCTCAAGGAACTAGAGAAAGAAGAGCAAACAAAGCCCAAAATTAGTAGAAGCAAATAAATCATAAAGATCAGAGCAGAAATAAATGAAATAGAAACAAAGAAAACAATAGCAAAGATCAATAAAACTAAAATAAGATAAAAAAATAATAAATCTCTAGTCAGACTCATGAAGAAAAAGAGGCAGAGGACTCAAATCAATAAAATTAAAAATGAAAAGGGAGAATTTACAACGGACAGTGCAGAAATACAAAGCATCATAAGAGACTACTACAAGCAATGCCAATCTCTATGCCAATAAAATGGACAAGCTGGAAAAAATGGACAAATTCGTAGAAAGGTATAACCTTCCAAGACTGAACCAGGAAGAAATAGAAAATATGAACAGACAAAACACAAGCACTGAGATTAAAACTGTGATTAAAAATCTTCCAACACACAGAAGTCCAGGACCAGATGGCTTCATAGGTCAATTCTATCAAACATTTAGAGAAGAGCTAACACCCATCCTTCTCAAACTCTTCCAAAAACTTGCAGAGGAAGGAACACTCCCAAACTCATTCTGTGAGGCCAACATCACCCTGATACCAAAACCAGACAAAGATACTACAAAAAATGAAAATTACAGACCAATATCACTGATGAATATAGATGCAAGAATCGTCAACAAAATACTAGCAAACAGAATCCAACAACACATTAAAAGGATCATACACCATGATCAAATGGGATTTATCCCAGGGATGCAAGGATTCTTCAATATATGCAAATCAATCAATGTGATACACCATATTAACAAACTGAAGAATAAAAACCATACAATCATCTCAATAGAGGCAGAAAAAGCATCTGAAAAAATTCAAAACCCATTTTTGATGAAAGCTTTCCAGAAAGTGGGCATAGAGGAAACCTACCTCAACATAATAAAGGCCAGGTACAACAACCCCACAGCAAACATCATTCTCAATGGTGAAAAAATGAAAGCATATCCTCTAAGATCAGGAACAAGGACGTCCACTCTCGCCACTATTATTCAACATAGGTTTGGAAGTCCTAGCCATGGCAATCAGAGAAGTAAAAGAAATAAAAGGAATACAAATTGGAAAAGAAGAAGTAAAACTGTCACTGTTGGCAGATGACATTATACTATACATAGAAAATCCTAAAGATATCACCAGAAAACTATGAGAACTAATCAATGAACTTGGTGAAGTTGCAGGATACAGAATTAATGCACAGAAATCTCTTGCATTCTTATATACTAACAAGGAAAGATCAGAAAGAGAAATTAAGGAAACAATCACATTCACCATTGTAACAAAAAGAATAAAATACCTAGGAATAAACTTACCTAAGGAGGTAAAAGACCTGTACTCAGGAAACTGTAAGACACTGATGAAAGAAATCAAAGATGACACAAACAGATGAAGAAATATACCATGTTCTTGGATTGGAAGAATCAATATTGTGAAAATGGCTATACTATGCAAAGCAATGGACAGATTCAATGCAATACAGATCAAATTATCAATGGCATTTTTTTATAGAACTAGAACAAAATATCTTAAAATCTGTATGGAGACACAAAAGAACCTGAATAGCCAAAGCAATCTTCAGGGAAAAAAATGGAGCTGAAAGAATCAGACACCCTGACTTCAGAATATATAAATCAATGCAACAGGATAGAAACCCAGAGATAAACCCAGGCACCTATGGTTAACTAATTTAGGACAAGGGAGGCAATGATATAGAGTGGAGAAAAGACAGTCTCTTCAGTAAGTGGTGATGGGAAAACTGGACAGCTTTATATAAAAGAATATTCCCTAATACCATACATAAAAATAAACTCAAAATGGATTAAAGACCTAAATGTAAGACCAGACACTATAAAACTCTTAGAGGAAAACATAGGAAGAATACTCTTTCACGTAACTCACAGCAAGATCTTTTTTGATCCGTCTCCTAGACTAATGGAAATAAAACCAGAAATAAACGAGACCTAATGAAACTTAAAAGCTTTTGCACAGCAAAGGAAACCATAAACAAGATGAAAAGATAACCCTCAGAATGGGAGAAAATATTTGCAAATGAAGCAACTAACAAAGGATTAATATCCAAAATGTATAAACAGCTCATGGAGATCAATACTAAAAAAAAACAAACAACCCAATCCAAAAATGGGGAGAAGACCTAAATAAACATTTATCCAACGAAGACATAAAGATGGCCAAGAGGCACATGAAAAGCTGCTCAATTTCACTAATTATTAAAGAAATGCAAATCAAAACTACAATGAGGTATCACCTCACACAAGTTAGAATGGGCATCATCAGAAAATCTACAAACAACAAATGCTGGCGAGGGTGTGGAGAAAAGGGAACCCTCTTGCACTGTTGGTGGGAATGTAAACTGATAAAGCCACTATGGAGAACAGTATGGAGGTTCCCTAAAAAACTAAAAATAGAATTACCATATGACTCAGCAATCTCACTACTGGGTATATACCCTGAGAAAACCATAATTCAAAAAGACACATGCACTCCAATGTTCAATGCAGCACTATTTACAATAGCCAGGTCATGGAAGCAACCTAAATGCCCATGGATTGACGAATAGATAAAGAAATGTGGTGCATATATACAATGGAATATTACTCGGAATAAATAGGAACTAAATTGGGTCATTTGCAGAGACGTGGATGGACCTAGAGACAGTCATGCAGAGTGAAGTAAGTCAGAAGGAGAAAAACAAGTATCGTATATTAACGCATATATATGGACTCTAGAAAAATGGTACAGATGAACCAGTTGGTAATGCCGAAATAGAGACACGGATGCAGAGAACAAAGGTATGGACACTAAGGGGGGAAACCAGCCTGGGGGGTGTTGGGTGAACTGGGAGATGGGATTGACATATACACACTAATATGTATAAAATACATAACCAATAAGAACTTGCTGTATAAAAAATAAATAAAATAAACTTGAAAAACATAATAAAAGATAACATTCTTGAGCTACAGAAAAATGTTTCAAAGACAGTACAGTATCATCAGCTCTTCCCAAAATGCAGTTTGTGTGCTATTGCTATAAGCAAAGAATCATTATATTCTAATGTTGAAAAGAATGTTACTGATTTTCATTCTTAATTTTCTTTTTTTTTTTTTTTTTTGCGGTACACGGGCCTCTCACTGTTGTGGCCTCTCCTGTTGCGGAGCACAGGCTCCGGACATGCAGGCTCAGTGGTCATGGCTCATGGGCCCAGCCGCTCTGTGGCATGTGGGATCCTCCCGGACCGGGGCACGAACCCGTATTCCCTGCAACAGCAGGCGGACTCTCAACCACTGCGCCACCAGGGAAGCCCTAATTTTCTTTTTTTTTTTTTTTTAACATCTTTATTGAAGTATAATTGCTTTACAATGTTGTGTTTCTGCTGTATAACAAAGTGAATCAGGTATATGTATACATATATCCCCAACACCCTTCCCTCTTGCGTCCCCCTCCCACCCTCCCTATGCCACCCCCCTAGGTGGTCACAAAGCACCAAGCTGATCTCCCTGTGCTATGCAGTTTCTTCCCACTAGCTATCTGTTTTACATTTGGTAGTGTATATATGTTGATGCTACTCTCTCACTTCATCCCAGCTTAACTTTCCTCTTCCCTGTGTCCTCAAGTTCATTATGAACCTCTACATCTTTATTCCTGTCCTGCCCCTAGGTTCATGAGAACCATTTTTTTTAAGATTCCACATATATCTGTTAGCATACGGTATTTTTTTTTCTATTGTGGACTTACTTCACTCTGTATGACAGTCTCTAGCTCCATCCACCTCACTACAGATTGCCAAGTAATATTCCATTGTATATACGTGCAACATCTTCTTTATCCATTCATCTGTTAATGGACACTTACGTTGATTCCATGTCCTGGCTATTGTAAATAGTGCTGCAATGAACATTGCGGTACATGTCTCTTTTTGAATTATGTTTTTTTCAGGGTATATACCCAGTAGTGGGATTGCTGGGTCATACAGTAGTTCTATTTTTAGTTTTTTAAGGAACCTCCACACTGTTCTCCATAGTAGCTGTATCAGTTTACATTCCCACCAACAGTGCAAAAGGGTTTCCTTTTCTCCACACCCTCTCCAGCATTTATTGTTTGTAGATTTTCTGATGATGCCCATTCTCACCAGTGTGAGGTGATACCTCATTGTGCTTCTGATTTGCATTTCTCTAATGATTAGTGATGTTGAGCAACCTTCCATGTGTTTATTGGCAATCTGTATATCTTCTTTGGAGAAATGTCTATTTAGGTCTTACACCCATTTTTGGATTGGGTTATTTGTTTTTTTGATATTGAGCTACATTAGCTGTTTATATATTTTTGAGATTAATCCTTTGTCAGTTGCTTCATTTGCAAATATTTTCTCCCATTCTGAATGTTGTTTTTTTGTCTTGTTTATGGTTTCCTTTGCTCTGAAAAAGCTTTCAAGTTTCATTAGGTCCCATTTGGTTATTTTTGTTTTTATTTCCATTTCTCTAGGAGGTGGGTCAAAAAGGATCTTGCTGTGATTTATGTCATAGAGTGTTCTACCTATGTTTTCCTCTAAGAGTTTTATAGTGTCTGGCCTTACATTTAGGTCTTTAATCCATTTGGAGTTTATTTTTGTGTATGGTGTTAGGGAGTTTTCTAATTGCATTCTTTTACATGTAGCTGCCCAGTTTTCACAGCACCACTTATTGAAGAGGCTGTCTTTTCTCCATTGTATATTCTTGACTCCTTTGTCAAAAATAAGGTGCCCGTTTGTGCATGGGATTATCTCTGGGCTTTCTCTCCTGTTCCATTGATCTACATTTCTGTTTTGTGCCAGTACCATACTGTCTTAATTACTGTAGCTTTGTAGTATAGCCTGAAGTCAGGGAGCCTGATTCCTCCAGCTCCATTTTTCTTCCTCAAGGTTGCTTTGGCTACTCAGGGTCTTTTGTGTTTCCCTACAAATTTTAAGATCCTACAAATTGTAAAATTTTTTGTTCCAATTCTGTGAAAAATCCCATTGGTAGCTTGATAGGGATTGCATTGAATCTGTAGATTGCTTTGGGTAGCACAGTTATATTTACAATGTTGAAAATGGTATACCTCTCCATCTGTTTGTATCGTCTTTTAATTTTTTCACCAGTGTCTTATAGTTTTCTGCATATAGGTCTTTTGTCTCCTTAGGAAGCTTTATTCCAAGGTATTTTATTCTTTTTGTTGCAATGGTAAAAGGGATTATTTCCTTAATTTCTCCTTCTGATCTTTCATTGTAAGTGTATAGGAATGCAAGAGATCTCTGTGCATTAATTTTGTATCCTGCTACTTTACCAAACTCATTGTTTAGCTGTAGTAGTTTTCTGGTAGCATCTTTAGGATTCTAGTATTATGTCATCTGCAAGCAGTGACAGATTTACTTCTTCTTTTCTGATTTGGATTCCTTTTATTTCCTTTTCTTCTCTGACTGCTGTGGTTAAAACTTTCAAAGCTATGTTGAATAACAGAGGTGAGAGTGGGCAACCGTGTCTTGTTCCTGATCTTAGAGGAAATGCTTTCATTTTTTCACCATTGAGAATGATGTTGGCTGTGGGTTTGTCATATATGGTCTTTATTATGTTGAGGTAGGTTCCCTCTGTGCCCACTGTCTGGAGAGTTTTTATCGTAAATGGGTGTTGAACTTTGTCAAAAGCTTTTTCTGCACCTATTGAGACCATCATATGGTTTTTATTATTCAGTTTTTTAACATGGTGTAGCAAATTGACTGATTTACATATATTGAAGAATCCTTGCATTCCTGGGATAAACCCCACTTGATCATGGTGTATGATCCTTTTAATGTGCTGTTTGATTCTGTTTGCTAGCATTTTGTTGAGGATTTTTGCATTTATGTTCATCAGTGATATTGGTCTGTAATTTTCATTTTTTGTGACATTTTCGTCTGGTTTTGGTATCAGGGTGATGGTGGCCTTGTAGAATGCATTTAGGAATGTTCCTCCCTCTGCTATATTTTGGAAGAGTTTGAGAAGGATAGGTGTTATTAGCTCTTCTTTAAATGTTTGATAGAATTCACCTGGGAAGCCATCTTCTCCTGGGCTTTTCTTTGTTGGAAGATTTTTAATCACAGTCTCAATTTCAGTGCTTGTGACTGGTCTGTTCATATTTTGTATTTTGTATTTCTTCCTGGTTGTGGTATGCTTTTCTAAGAATTTGTCCATTTCACCCAGGTTGCCCATTTTATTGGCATACATATTGGCATATTGGCTTGTAGTAAACTCTCATGATCTTTTGTATTTCTGCAGTGTCAGTTGTTACTTCTCCATTTTCATTTCTAATTCTATTGATTTGAGTCTTCTCCCTTTTTTTCTTGATGAATCTGGCTAATGGTTTATCAACTTTATCTTCTCAAAGAACCAGCTTTAGTGTTATTGATCTTTGCTATTGTTTCCTTCTTTTTCATTATTTTCTGATCTGATCTTTACGATTTCTTTCCTTCTGCTAACTTTGGGGGTTATTTGTTCTTCTTTCTCTAATTGCTTTAGGTGTAAGGTTAGGTCGTTTATTTGAGATGTTTCTTGTTTCTTGAGGTAGGATTGTATTGCTCTAAACTTCCCTCTTAGAACTGCTTTTGCTGCATTCCATAGGTTTTGTGTTGTCGTGTGTTCATCGTCAATTGCTTCTAGGTATTTTTTGATTTCCTCTTTGATTTTTTCAGTGATCTCTTGGCTATTTAGTAGCGTATTGTTTACCCTCCATGTGTTTGTACTTTTTACAGTTTTTTCCTCTAATTGATATCTAGTCTCATAGTGTTGTGATTGGAAATGATACTTGATGCGATTTCAATTTTCTTAAATTTACCAAGGCTTGATTTGTGACCCAAGATATGATCTATCCTGGAGAATGTTCCATGAGCACTTGAGAAGAAAGTGTATTCTGTTGTTTTTGGATGGAATGTCCTATAAATACCAATTAAGTCCATCTTGCTTAATGTATCATTTAAAGCTGTGTTTCCTTATTTATTTTCATTTTGGATGATCTGTCCATTGGTGAAAGCGGGGTGTTAAAGTACCCTATTATGATTGTGCTACTGTCAATTTCCCCTTTTACGGCTGTTATTTGCCTTATGTATTGAGGTGCTCCTATGTTGTGTGCATAAATATTTACAATTGTTATATCTTCTTCTTGGATTGATCCCTTGATCATTATGTAGTTTCCTTCTTTGTCTCTTGTAATAGCCCTTATTTTTAAAGTCTATTTTGTCTAATATGAGTATAGCTACTCCAGCTTTCTTTTTATTTCCACTTGCATGGAATATCTTTTTCCGTCCCCTCACTTTCAGTCTGCATGTGTCCCTAGGTCAAGTGGGTCTCTTGTAGAGAGCACATATATGGGTCTTGTTTTTGTATTCATTCAGCCAGTCTGTGTCTTTTGGTTGGAGCAGTTAATCCATTTACATTTAAGGTTAATTATTGATATGTATTTTTTGATTACCATTTTCGTAATTGTTTTGGTTTGTTGTTGTAGGTCTTTTCCTGTCTTCTGTTTCCTGCCTAGAGAAGTTCCTTTAGCATTTGTTGTAAAGCTGGTTTGGTGGTGCTGAATTCTCTTAACTTTTGCTTTTCTATAAAGGTTTTAATTTCTGTCGAATCTGAATGAGATCCTTGTTGGGCAGAGTAATCTTGGTTGTAGGTTTTTCCCTTTCATCACTTTAAATATGTCTTACCATCCGTTCTGTCTTGCAGAGTTTCTGCTGAAAGATCAGCTGTTAACCTTATGGGGTTTCCATTGTATGTTATTTCTTGCTTTTCCCTTGCTGCCTTTAAGTTTTTCTCTTTGAATTTAATTTTTGATTGTTTGATTAATATGTGTCTTGGCGTGTTTCTCCTTGGATTTATCCTGTATGGGACTCTCTGTGCTTCCTGTACTTGACTGCCTATTTCCTTTCCCATGTTAAGGAAGTTTTCAGCTATAATCTCTTCAAATATTTCCTAAGCCTCTTTCTTTTTCTCTTCTTCTTTTGGGACCCCTATAATGCAAATGTTGGTTCATTTAATGTTGTCCCAGAGGTGTCTGAGACTGTCCTCAATTCTTTTCATTCTTTTTTCCTTATTCTGCTCCGCAGTAGTTACTTCCACTCTTTTATCTTCCAGATCACTTATCAGTTCCTCTGCCTCAGTTATTCTGCTATTGATTCCTTGTAGGGAATTTTTAATTTCATTTATTGTGTTGTCCAGCATTGTTTGCTTTCTCTTTAGTTTTTCTAGGTACTTGTTAAACGTTTCTTGTATTTTCTCCATTCTATTTCCAAAATTTTGGATCATCTTTATTATCATTACTCTGAATTCTTTTTCAGGTAGGCTGCCTATTTCCTCTTCATCTGTTTGGTCTGGTGGGTTTTAACCCTGCTCCTTCATCTGTTGCGTATTTCTCTGTCTTATTTTATTTAACTTTCTGTGTTTGGGGTCTCCTTTTCACAGGCTGCAGGTTCGTAGTTCCCATTGTTTTTGGTGTCTGCCCCCAGTGGGTGCGGTTGGTTCAGTGGCTCATGTGGCTTCCTAGTGGAGGGGACTGCTGACTGTGTTCTGGTGGGTGGGGCTGGATCTTGTCCTTCTGGTGGGCAGGGCCACATCCAGTGGTGTTTTTTGGAGTGTCTGTGAACTTAGTATGACTTTAGGCAGCCTCTCTGCTAATGGGTGTTGTTGTGTTTCTGTCTTGCTAGTTGTTTGGTATGGGGTGTCCAGCACTGGAGCTTGCTGGCTGTTGGGTGGAGCTGGGTTTTAGCGTTGAGACAGAGATCTCTGGGAGAGCTCTCGTCGATTGATATTATGTGGGGCTGAGAGGTTTCTCATAGTCCAATGTTCTGGAGTCGGCTCTCCCACCTCAGAGGCTCAGGCCCGACACCTGGCTGGAGCACCAAGACCCTGCCAGGCACATGGCTCAGAAGAAAAAGAAGAGAGAAAAAAAACAAGAACAAAAAAACAAAAACAAAAAAATGAACTGACAAAACCCTAGGTCAAATGGTAAAAACAAACCTATACAGACAAAATCACACAAAGAAGCATACTTATACACACTCAAAAAAAGAGAAAAAGGAAAATATATATATAATATTTTTTAAAAATGAAGACTGCAACCAAACCAACAAACGAATCCACCAATGATAATAAGCAGTAAATCCTATACTAAGATAAACAAAAAACCAGAAACAAAGTAGACGCAGAAAGCAAACCCCAAATCTACAGTTGCTCCCAAAGACCACCACCTCAATTTTGTGAACATTCATTGTCTATTCAGGTATTCTTCAGATGCAGGGTTTATCAAGTTGATTGTGGGGATTTAATCTGATGCTCCTGAGGCTGCACAGAGTAATTTCCCTTTCTCTTCTTTGTTCACACAGCTCCTGAGGTTCAGCTTCGGTTTTGGCCCTGCTTTTGCATGTAGGCCGCCCTGGAGTCTGTTCCCCATCCAGACAGGAGGAGGTTAAAGCAGCAGCTGTTTAGGGCTCTCTTGCTCATTCAGGCCACGGGGAGGGAGGGCTATGGTAGTCATAATTGGAATGCAGGGCGAGCCTGAGGTGGCCAAGGCCGGTGTGACATTGCAACAGCCTGAGTTGTGCCGTGTGTTCTCCCAGGGAACTTGTCCCTGAATTTCAGGACTCTGTCAGTGGCATGCTTCACAGGCTACCGGGGGTGTGGACAGTGACCTGCGCTGGCACAGAGGATTCTTGGTGGCAGCAGCAGCAGCGTTAGTGGTTCATGCCCGTCTCTGGGGTCAGAGCTGATAGCCGCATCTTATGACCGTCTCTGGACCTCGCTTAGGTGGTGCTCTGCCTTCTGTGGGCACACTGGGAAGGAATACCCCCTCCTCACGCACCCTGAAACAAAGGTCTCTTGCCTCTCTGGCAGGTCTAGCCTTTTTCCCAGACTCCGTCCTGGCTAGCTGTGCGCAATAGCCCTCTTCAGGCTGTCTTCACGCAGCCAACCTGTCCTCTCCCTGGGGTCTGACCTCCTAAGCCCAAGCCTCAGCTCCCAGCCCCCACCCACCCTGGCAGATGAGCAGACAAGCCTCTCAGGCTGGTGAGTGCTGGTCGGCACAGATCCTTTGTGCGGGAATCTCTCTGCTTTGCCCTCTGCACCCCTGTTGCTGCGCTTTTCTTCATGGATCCAAAGCTTTCCCCCAACTCACCCCCAGTCCCTGACAGCAAAGGGGCTCCCTAGTGTGTGGAAACTTTTCCTCCCTCACAGCTCCCTCCCAGAGGTACAGGTCCTGTCCCTACTCTTTTGTCTCTGTTATTTATTTATTTTTTTTGGCCCTACCCAGGTATGTGGGGATTTTCTTGCCTTTTGAGAAGTCTGAGGTCTTCTGCCAGCATTCAATAGGTGTTCTGTAGGAGTTTTTCCACATGTAGATGTATTTTTGATGTATTTATGGGAAGGAAGGTGATCTCCACATCTTATTCCTCTGCCATCTTGAATGTCTCCTCCTCTTAATTTTCATACTTCACTGATGGGAAAAAACAGCTTTTAAAAGCTTAAATAATTTTCCCAGTGTCAAATAAGTGGTGGTGGAGTCTGCCCAGGAATTCTTGAGTATCCATCTGATTAGAATTTAAAATCTAGATGGACTAATTCAGCAAGCATGTTTCAAAACAAAATGAAAATAAGAAATCCTAGATAATTTCTGTAGAGGAAATGGTATCTTGATGAGTGGATATCAATTTTAAATGATGGTAAAAAAAAAAAAGGGTTCTACATTCCTTCTGCCTTTTAAACTTTATATCATAACTGTTTCATAATGCTTTATATTAAAGCAAATGGGAAGATAAGCATTCTTCTGTACTCAAGTAATGTGGTGTTATTATCACTATCCAGAAACTGCCTTAAGAGGTCATTAGTCCTGCTACTTATGTAGTACAAGGAAAAAGAGGTAATAAATACTTAACATAACATAAAATGAAACAAGAAATTATATTTGGCATAAATTCACCCCTTTTTATGTCAGAAATTGCAAACTAGAATCTTTCAAGTGGACTCTGGCCTTCAACCTTGATTGTCTGACCCACTCATGTTTTATTTCTTATAAACAATTAATTATAAACATTCCAAAATTGGAAGGTTTTAAAGAAAAATACAGATTTTTCCAGTTCAAATTCAGAAAAACTGACAGTACTTAGATTGCATTTTCATGGTAACAATTCATAGCTACTATTCACAGTAGCTGCCCTGTAAGGCAGATTATACCCTCTTCAGATACCCCACAGTCCCCATTACACATTAAATATATTAACTGCCTGGACCTTGTATTCTTATGAGGTTGTAACTGATTTGGTAATCAGTATCTAATAATTACACATGTCAGGTCACTTTGTTCAACTCCCCAGAGATATATGCAATGGTTAACAACATCCATTAGTATATTTTCAGCAGCAAGTAAAATTAATATCCAATTAGAACTGATTAAACAATACAGACATTTATTATCTTGCATGTAAAGAAAGGAGTTTTAAACTCAGGGTTCTTATGTTGGCTAATTCAGCAGCTCAACAATATCTCAAGCAACTAGAATGTCTCAGTTTCCTGCTTTGCCATCCTGAGTATATAGCCTTGGTTTCTGTGGCTATGTCCTCCCCTCATTCCAAGTTGACCAGCACTGGTCCTGGTGTCACACCAGCCAATGAAGTCCAGAGTGATAAAAGAAAGGATCTCCTGTCTTATATCTCCTTTTACAATTGAGGAAACATTTCTCAAAATGTTCCCAGTAGAATTCCTCTAACATTTCCTTTTCACCTCTTGACTAAAAGGAAGACCAACCTCCCCTGAAGCACATGGATACTGTATTAGTCAGGGTTCTCCAGAGAAACAGTACCATTAAAACAGATTTACTTTAAGGAATTGGATCACATGATTATGGAGGCTGGCAATTCCAAAATCTGCAAAGTGGGCTGGAAAGCCAGAGATCTAGGAAGAGCTGGTGCTGAAGTTCTAGTCAAAAGCTGTCTTCTAGCAGAATTCTTTCTTAATGGAGTGAGGTAAAATTTTTGTGGTTTTCAGGAACAATGTTAATCTCATCCAAAAAATCCTTACAGGAATACAGAATAATGTTTGATCACATATCTGGTCACCATAGCCCAGCCAAGATGACACATAAAATTAACCATCACACTATACAAAACTTCAACAATCAAGAAGGAAAGGTGGAGATGGATGATGGCTACAGGAGGCCAAAGGTGATTCATCTTGAAAGACAGATGCATCAGTTGGTTGTGTTGCTTAAACTAGAAGTTTCAAGGAGAATAATCAAAGTGGAAAATAATGCAAAGGCTACCTTTTTAAATAAAATTCAGATTAATCAAAATTGGTGCCAAAATGAGCCTCCTGATGAGGAGATGATATGGCCTACTTGACCAAATGGAAAGCTGAAGGGGGCTTCAAAAACAACTCTGTAATCTCCTTTTATTATATGGAGGCTGATTCACGGCCACTTCACAAATGCATTCTTAACACAATTAAAATTAAATACTTGGCACATTTCACCCTCAGCAAGTACCACCAGGAAACTTAGACTCAGCTTTATATACAACTGCATCCATTCTAACAGTTGTCTTCTCCTACTAACAGCATTTAAGAGGCAGGATAGCACAGTAGTTAAAAGTACAGATTCTGAAACCACAATACTTGGAATTGGATTCCAGTTTGCACTTTAAATGTGTGTCCCTGGCAAAGTTATTTAACCTCTCTGTTTCAATTTTTTTCTGAAAAAGTTTTTATTAATGTAAAATAAGTTAATATGTAAGCACTTAGAATAGAGCCTGATACATAATAAATATAATCTGTGTTTTCTATTTTATCTCCCTTATAAAATTTTTTGTAATACTTATACTTGGTAAATTGTGCTATGCTTATTTTTTAAAGCAGCATCAAAATCTTTCAGAAAGAGAAAAACAATCTGTAGTCTCTCCAGATATTTAATGCTCACTTTTCTTTGGGTGTAGAGAAGAGAACCATCTTAAGAGGGAAAATAGGACTTTCCTGGTGGCACAGTTGTTAAGAATGCAGGGGACACGCAGGGGACACGGGTTCGATCCCTGGTCCAGGAAGATCCCACATGCCGCGGAACAACTAAGCCCGTGCACCACAACTACTAAGCCTGCGCTCTAGAGCCTATGAGCCACAATTACCAAGCCCGCGTGCCACAAATAGTGAAGCTTGTGTGCCTAGAGCCCGTGCTCCACAACAAGAGGAGCCACCGTGAGAAGCCTGTGCACTGCAACGAAGAGTAGCCCCTGCTTGCTGCAACTAGACAAAGCCTGCGCGCAGCAACAGCTCAATGCAGCCAAAAATAAATTAATTAATTAAAAAAAAAACAGGGAAAAGGGAGAAGACATAGGGATATGAAATAACTGTCTTTGAAACCAAAGGAAACATATTTATAAGAGGAGGTGGAGATGTAGGCAATCTGATGTAGAGAAAAAACTTCTTGGGTCCCAAAGATAAATTAAAAATAAAGAACAGTTTTAGGACCCAAACAGCAGAGGAACTGAAAAGGAGTTCTTCTTATATTTACCCATTAGTTATCTATTGCTGCACAACAATATTACTACAAATTTAGTGCTTTTAACAGGAGACATTTATTGTCTCACAATTTCAGTGGGTCAGGAGTCCAGGAATGATTTATCTAGCTCTTCTGTTTCAGGGTCTCATAGAGCTTCAATACAGGTGTCAGCTATGGCTGCAGTCTTAACTGAGGCTCAAGTGGGGAATGATCCACTCATGCCCTTGTTGGCAGCATTCAATTCCTTGTGCTGCTAGATTCAGGAGCTTAGTTTCTTGCTGGCAGTTTGCTAGAGGCTACTTTCCCCCTCCACTGGCTTTCTCCCTATGGCTCACAATATGGCATCTTGCTTCTTCAAAGCCAGCAAAGGAGAGAATTTGAGAGTCCTAGCAAGATGGGTGGTATAATCTTCTGTGCTGTAATCACTCACTCACTGATAATCATGCATGTCCTATCACCTTTGCCATACTCTTCTTAGTCATAAGTTATAGATCCTGACCATACTCAAGGGGAAGAGTCTGCACTAGGAACATGAATACCAGGAGGCAGGAATCATGAGGACCACCACAGAGTCTGTCTGCCTCAAATTACTAATACTTTCTTCTTTCCAACAATTCTAATCACATAAGAATCATATTGCTCTTTCTTTTTGGCCACTAGGAGACCCAAAGCCAAAGTTTTGACTCAGCTTTAGTAACTCTGTAAGGCTAAATAGTCTATGTATCTGCAGTGTAAATATCTATCCCCCTTATATTAATCTTCCCTATAAAGAAATGTTTACTGCTGCCATTAATTTATACTTCTTTCATCCCTTTATTTTTTAACACGTTCCTATAATTTCTGCAAATCCTCTGTAGAATGAGACATGGAATCAATAATTACACCATAAGGACATTGTTAAAAAGAGTAGCTCAGCTTTGAAAAGTTGTGAAGTCACAATGCTACATCAGCTTCTCTAGTTTTCTCCATTGGTACTGCAAACATCCCATAGGCAAAAAATATGTTCTACACCTCCCTTGATGCCACTTCTGATCTCCCTAATTATAGCATAAGTCATTCAATTAAGTTGCTATACTTAGTACAACTTTCACTTAATTAACAGAAATGTCCTTTTCCATTTGACTTGTGTAAGCTCTCTCCTAAAACCTACACTAAGAAAAATAATGCAAGAAACATAATCACATCAAGGATTAGAATTAGCAAGGAAAGTGCTTCAGTTTATAATATGCATTCTATAAATATGTGTACAAGTGATAGCAGCAGGGGCGGGGGTGAGGGCTGACACTGTTTTAGAAAAGCATTACTTTGAATTGACTTCCATGATACATGAAACATTTTAGAAGACTTTACCTTAATTCTGATTAATATGAGTATACGATTTTTAAAAGCATTTCTGTGTTAACTTTATTAAGCATATTTTTATCTCATGTTCTTCACGTTTTTTGTTCAAATGATAGGGCTAAAACATCATAAGAATTAGTATCTTTGAAATCACCTACATTTAATGCCAACTCCTTTCAGCAGTTTTTGTTTCCTAGTGAATAATAATTTCATACAATGAGAAAAATTTTAAAGTATGCTTTCATCTTGTATTTTTCTCACCTTTCTACAAAAATAAGTGCACTAATTCTTTTCTGGTTATAATTTTACTCACAGAATTAAATGATACTCCCATATCAAATAGCTATGTTTGATAATGGTGATTACAATCTTCTCTGAGGAGATTATTCAATTGTAGAGGCTGTTTCACCTCACTTTACACAGAGGCAGATTACAAAGGATTTAAACTTTCTTCTTTTTGGTAAACTACAGTTTTTTAATCACCAACAGCTAAGTTCCTATCACCATAGCTTCCAAATGTGACGTAAGCATCCTGAGTTATAATAAGGTAAGTCTGGTCCAGCACTCAGCAAAACTCACAGAATGTTCTGTAGAGTGTCCCTATGATTTTAAGAGGTAAGAGTTATGTGCATGCTAAATCTAGATGTCTTTATTTATTTTTTTTTTTGGCTGCGTCATGTCTTAGTTGCAGCACGCAGGATCTTTGTTGAGGCATGCGAGCTGTTCGTTGTGGTGCACGGGCTTCTCTCTAGATGTGGCATGCAGGTTTTTCTCTCTCTAGTTGTGGCGCGCAGGCTCCAGAACACGTGGGCTCAGTAGTTTGTGGCACATGGGCTCTAGTTGAGGCACACAAGCTCAGTAGTTATGGCGCTCGGGCTTAATTGCCCCGCGGCATGTGGGATCTTAGTTGCCTGACCAGGGATCGAACCCGCATGCCCTGCATTGAAAGGCAGATTCTTTACCACTAGACTACCAGGAAAGTCCCATAAATCTAGATGTCTTTTAAAGAGGAAAAAGGACACCACAAACTGCCTCAGATGGCCAGGGTAGTGTGGAGGGAAGGAAAGGTGATCTATACTATAAACCCAGACATGCCTGCTTTGGAAAAGTTAATCTTGCTGCCTGTACTTCACGTGGGACTATTTGTCAGTAGATTGCTCTCTGTTCATTATAACTCTCATATTCAAGAAGAAGGAGAACTGGCCAAACCAGTAATATAAATGCATTGTATGCTCTACCCTCCCTCTTTATGATTAATTCTACCAGTGGTACAAATTTGCATGAATGAATGTCAGTGTGTTTTCTGCCCTGAACATTTCCTGCTGGCTTCAGTTCAGCCCTGCTGCCATTTATTACAAATAATAGCTAAATATTCCTGATTTAATAGCTGCAGTGGCCCCACATCTGAAGGTGCTGTCTATAATAAAAGCAGACAAGATGAGCTTATAACAAATACTAATCAGATTGTGTTTGCCCACATAATGGATAAGCCTCACAGATACACTCAAAAAATGTAATGGTTGTTTTTCAAATGCAGCTGCTATAAGTCACAGTTCAAGAACATATCGGTTGCTTTCTTTTTTCATATCCCTTCTTCCTCCATCTCCTTAAAGTACCAAAGGCCTCTGTGCACAATCAAGATTGAATATTATCCCCTTTTTTATCTGGAAAAATGGGACACTGAACACAGAAGACTGGCTGTGTCCTTTTGTTCATCTTTTGTTACTCCTTCTAAACAAAGGGCATTGTCCCCTGATAAATTCCATTTTCTGCCTCTTATTCAAAGGTAGTTTACACACTAGCTAGTGCGATTCTCACACAATGCAGTGACTAGCAAAGATACAAATAACTTTCAAAGTTCTTTCAACCTGTTGACCCAGGTGTCCCTTCTGAAAGATACAAACTAGCATTCCACACCTCTCACAATTGATAAAGGAGACTATAAAACCTGAGATTACAAAGAGAAGACACAGAGTGCCTACTAAAGTCAGGTTTTAAAAACCTTTGGGAATAAAAGGTACTTTTCTCTTTATCCACCCAAACTTCACAAGCTTCCTCAAGTTAGTATTGTCTTTCACTTGGCATTTAGACACTTAGGAATTTTACTCACTTGGCATTAATTGTGAATAATTTTCTGAAAATACATCTTTTTTTCTATTTTTGTAGCATTCTTTCCAGAGTAGACGTCGTAGAAAATTGTAATGAGAGGTGATTACAGCCACCAGAATTTTAAAATATATCCCACTGAGATATACTACTTGATTGGCAGGCATTCCCTGCAGTGCATAAACTATGTGACACTTGGAAGCCAAAGTCTTAAACGATCTTCCACAATGATGAACACCAAAAATATACAACCTGAAGTTTAAGCATCATGGATCCAGGCACAAGCTAGCAGTAGAGCATTTTTGTTGAAGGCCCAACATCATGTCCTATTCTACAAAGCCACCTGCGGATGTCCCCAGTCATAACTTCTAACTTCCACCCTCCTCTGATTCCTCCAGCAGTCCAGTGGTCCAAAAGGCAGTGAACATGGTCTTGGGTCCACTGGTGCTGCTTCTTAAACTCTGCACCTCTACCACTACTGCCTGAGTGTATAGCAATGGTTCCATTTGCATCAACATGTGGAATGTAGATTCAACAAAATTTTTACTATCTTGATATTTCCCACCTCACCATATTGGCTGGCACTGTCTCCCAAACTGAAATTTGTTTGTTCACTGTGATCCTCAAAAGACCTAGAAAATTAGGCAAAATGTATCCACATTGGCCAGGAATACAGACTGTCCTCATTTTACAGATGAGGACACTGAAGCCCGGAAAGCTATAGTGACTTGCCAAGAGTCACACAGTGAATTAGGACATAATTGTATCCTTGTCCTTGTCTTTTAAGTCCTGAGTCAGTGCTTCCTCCATTATACTAGTCTCCATTCTCACCTCCATTCATTACACTAGTCTCCTATCTCACCTGTTCTCTCCTGGTTAATGAGAACCAATTACTTTACTTGTTTCATCTGTCCTGAGCTGCAAAGTCTGATCAGTGGGTTTTCTGGATTCTCAATTTATTAGATCCATTTGGCCAAACATATGACCAATGTATTATTTTGTCTATGAGCTATGTGGCTGCTGACAGTCACTTGAAGGTGTCACTGATTTCTAATACACATATCTTTTTCCCCTCTGGATGAGAAATCTTGCTTAGACTGACAAAGATGACTTCATGTGCATTCCTTTACTGCTAAGTGTGACCTTTTCATGGCCAGCCTTCAGTAGGCAGGCATTCAGGCACAAAGTTGCCTTTCTCCCTACAGCACTATTTTTCTCCCATTTTTGTCACTAACAATTGTGCTCCTTCCAGAAATCCAGTTCACATGCTTAGCACATTGTGATCAGAATCCTCTGTCTCCCACCATTTGCCTTCACATATATTCAGCTTCACCTGAATGTCCATTATAATTCTGGGTACATCTTAAATAAATCTGTTTTAGCATCTGTGCCCTTGCTATGTTCTGGGCTGGGAATACTATTTCCCTATCTCATTTAGGTTCTATTCAGATACTGCCTCTTCTTTGAGGCTTTTCCTGAATATCAGCCAGATGTGACTTCTCTCTACTCTGAGCACTTAGTGCCCTTGTCACTTCTATTTTCATAGCACTTATACACTGGCCTACCTGTATTACAGTTATATGCACTGGGTGCTCTAAACCATGTAGTTTATAATTCATCCTTATACTGCACAGCACACAGCATAGGTCCTTACTCTTCATTGGAAAGAAATTTACATATATATATATATATATATACACAAAATATTTATTATCCAAAAGTCAGGGACTTCACACTCCCAATGCAGGGGGCCCAGGTTCGATCCCTGGTCAGGGAACTAGATCCCACATGCTGCAACTAAGAGTTCGCATGCCGCAACTAAAAGATATTGCGTGCCACAACTAAAAAAGATCCCGTGTGCCACAACTAAGACCTGGCACAGCCAAATAAACAAATAAATATTTTTTTAAAAACGTCATAGCCAAATATTTTAATCCCTAGCACAAAAAAGATCTCTTCTATCATGCAAACATCTTTGCAACTCTGTGTCAAAAGTAAAATGAAGCATATGCTACTTCAATGTTCTGAAAGCTATATGAAAACTGAAGAGAAAGCAAAATGAATTTTACAGTCTAGCATCCTGTACCTGGCAGAGGCTGTGTGCTGAGACCTGATGCAGAAATTACAGACAGGTAATCAAAGAACTGACCCACCTGGGGTGGGAAGGAAGAGGATGGTTCTAAGAGTATAAAACCCAATCTGAATCCAAAAGCCCAGGAACCAGAAGCTGACATCTAATGTCCAAGGGTAGGAAAGGATGGATGTCTCAGCTCAAAAAGAGAAAGCTAATTCACCCTTCCTCTGCCTTTCTGTTTTATTGGGGCCGGAAACAGATTGGATGATGCCTGCCCACACTGGGGAGGGCCATCTGCTTTACTCAATGTTCTGATTCAAATGCTAATCTCTTCCAGAAATAGACCCTCAGACACACCCAGAAATAACACTTTACCAGCTATCTGAGCAACCCTTAGTTCAGTCCAGTTGACACATAAAGTTAACCATCACAGAATGGCAAGTATTCAGATGTTTCAGTCCGGTATCTATAGCCAAGGTCGGAATTCTAGGAAAAATTCTAAAGAGCTGAGAATATGCCAACAAACAAAGAAACAAACAAAATTCCACAGAGGTGATTTCTAATGTCTAGTAAAGAAAACTGTAATCTGGTACCGAGATCAAATTTTCATAGGCAAACAGCAAAGAAAGAGGAAAGAACACTGCCATTAGACAAAGAGAAAAGTTGTATCAACAGGGCCTAGATGCAAGTGTTGGGCATGGAGTCTGGCTCCACTCTGAGCATTTAATTCCCTTAGTTGCTACATTGTGAGCAGTCAGGAGCTCTAAAATAACCTAGGCAGAGTCTGTTATTATCCTTATATTTGGCCCAGGAAACACTACTGATTTGGGCCTAAAAAAATGACCATGAATTTTTAAGAGGCAACACACCTTAGTAGGACAATCACCCAAAGCCTGTCCTCAAACTTTGATGTGCATATAAATCACCGTAGGGATCTCATTAAATTGCAGATTGTGATTCTGTAGGTCAGGAATGGACCTGAAATTCTGCATTTCTAACAAGCATTCATGCTGCATACTGCCTCCAAGCTCAAACTTTGAGTAAGAAAAACCTAAACAACAGCTAAATCGGAGCCCAAAATATAGTACAGGCATATTTTAAAATCACAACCTAAGGCTTAAATTAAGTAATATACATACATAACTTACACACAGACTGTATAATTTGTTATATTATCTGTAATAACATGTTATATTATTTCAGACCTCAATATATGTAGTTACATTCCCTTGCCAACATATAACAAAAACTTTGAAGCACTTGTTTTCCATATTTATCTCTCGCCTCTCTGTCGGCTTACATTCTTTTTAATAGTTTCCAAATGAGAAATGTTCACTTCACAGATTTTAATTACCTGAAATCCTTTTTTCTTTATTGATTACCAAGAGCAAAGCAGCTTTTTGCGTTAACCTTTCAAAATGTCCAATTTAACTTTGGAATACAATATGTTTTCAGCTCAGCGTGTATAGATGATGCATACTGTTTCATATTGCCATTATAAAAAGACTGTTTTAATTACCCACGAAAACGTTCTTGGGATGGAGAAATGTGAGTTCATGAACAGAACTGCCCAACAATTTATTGGAAGAGCACCCAGTATCAACAAAGCAACTGTATCTGTGGTAGACAAAGCATTCTCTTGACTACTGGGGAAATTTGTTCTGACACCACATTAGGATTAAATCAGTTATGCAATATACCATAATGGCTGCCTTTATTTTGTATTTTCAAAAACAAAAGCCTGATTTTCTGGATTCCTGCTAACGGACTAAACATTGGCATAAAGCCTGGAGACATATCAGGAGGAGGAAGGGGGCTGCTGGTGATGAGGTCATCCTGAGGCATTTGAATTCAGGGCTTCCATTATTCCAAATGTTGTAGCTATTCTGGGAAGCTTCAAGGTCACAAAAGCAACACTGCTTGATTGCAGTCACTTCTCTGATTCCTTGAGCAAGTGTTTGCTCCTTTTTACATTGTCTGAGCTTTGAAATTCACATAGCAACTTTATCCCCCCAACCCAATCAGAAGGCTTTCATGCAAGCCATTCTGCAAAACACAAAATCAGGGGGAAAAGAAGCTAAATCAAAACTCAAATAAAAAGCAGTGATAGAAGGCTTCAACAAAGTCCACGCAGGGAATCAAACCTGCTTTTAAACAAAAATATTGACATAGCAATTTAAAATAAATACCAGCCTCATATGCTGAACACTTTATTATTGGCTCACAGGACTGCAAATGCAAGAAACACATTCTTCTCTGAAACACTGCCAAAGGCAAACCTCTTAAAAACCAAACATTGTGACATGTTCTTAAGTAGCTTGCCATCATGTCGATTGTTGCATTTGGTATAACATAACGGCTGCATGTTCATTAAGCCCACATTTTGCAATTAAGGTACATATGTTTTGCTTCTCCAAATGCCTGAAAGCCAGGTGGAACAAGTCAATCGCTCTGGTGACACTGAGCATTTCTACAATGCTGAATTCTAGCTCAGCATTTTGCATAGTATGCCTATTATATAGAAAACGGAATTGCCAGTATGTCCTTTTGTGTAAAGCTGTAAAAGCTCAGAACATCTTAGCAAATATTGGCTATGCTGCTGCTAAGGTAACATGGAGCAGATGTCTACAATTATCCTGTTTAAAAGTTTCATTGTAAAAGACCCTTCAAATAAAGCACCGATGCCAGTAATTGTACATTAATTGGCTTCGTTCCTCTGTGAAGGTATACCACAGCACTGATGACCTTCTGATTTGCAGCCTTCCAAATCACACTGTATGCTAAAAATATTGAAAGGTCCTTGTTCTTTCATTGCCTTTTAATCTTTAAGTAATGTGCCCATAAAAATAAACCCAGTGATTCTGTCCTGACATTCAACATTTCTTCAAATTTTTAAAAAGCAGAATAAAAATGATTTCATTATGACCTGGGACTTAATACCTAAAGATAAGAGGCAGAAACAGAGTAAAGAGGCTGACCTAACATTAAAATGGTAAGTTGCAGTTCACTGGAACCTTGAAATTGTGACCACTTGGGCAACTGAAATGTTAGGTGTCAAATAGCTAAACAAAATATGGTTTTTACAAATAAATCCTGGCAAGGCTAGAGTTGTGTGACCTTCCCCAATCTACTGCTCTAGGTAGAGCACAGTATAACTCTCATTGAGATGTCAGCAAGACCTAACTAGCTGAAAGCCTCATCTGGGGTGAAAGGGCAATGGGAAGGCAAACCAAGGATTGCTTCAAAATTGCTCTCACTGTGTGTCCACTGGAGAGGAGTTTGGAAAGATTGCATAAAGTGCAAAAGCTCTTTCTGGTATTTCTGACAGTTAAAGTACCCTAAATTGAAATGCATTCCTACATAACAGAAAAAGGAAGAAAACAATTTCTAGGGAGTGTTGATGGTTATGAGATGGTTAGTCTGCTGTAAAAGCCCATGCAACTTGGTGAAGTTTTTTAAAAACTCTGCAAATATTAGATAAACATGATGTATGAAATCTTCCACGTTTAATCACTCACCACTCACCCTTACCCAGTCTCCCACACCCAGCTCAGCAGCATCTTTCACTGTTTCTCTTTTCATTGTTTCAGGGAAAGGTTTAGAGACATCTGGTCACTTCTGATTTACCCTAGACAAAAGAAAGAGCAGGAATAGAGATGGAAAGGTGTGAAAATCTGAGCAACTTATGATTTACCTCCCAGGACAGTTAAGTTGAAACAGCACTGGAATAGGAGTCTGAGGATCCTTCAGTCACTAACCAGTGTGCATCTTGGACAACTCAGTCTTTCTTTGATTTCATTTCCTCATATGTAAAACAAAGAGACATGTCTACATCCAGTTTTGAATCCCTTTGGTGTTACAAGATTCCCACTTCCGCATTTTTTTCAATGTTCTTTTTTTTTTTCTGTGAATGTAAAATTAGACAATTTTTTTCTAATTGGGGTATAGTTGTTTTACAATGTTGTGTTACTTTCTACCGTACAGCGAAGTGGAGTTCCCTGTGCTACACAGCGGGTTCTTATTAGTTATCTATTTTATACATGTTAGTGCATATATGTCAATCCCAATCTCCCAGTTCATCCCACCACCACCACCCACCCCCCTCCTTCTATGTTCTTAAATACGGAATTCTCTTCCCTTTATTCAGAAATTTTCATCTATAAGCTTATGAGTAATACTCAATGAAAAAATAACTTTGGAGTTTCAATAAATCTAGAAAATGAAAAGGAAATGAATAGGGTATTTGTAACTATTGAAAGCATCTCAGAATCCAGAAGGAGATCCCATAACAAAGTCTTCAAAGATGGTCAAAGTTTGGGAAGACTTTGAAAGAGCTGAGAAGATCCAAAGTTCTCAGATTCCAGAGGAATACATATCAGAATCACATAGGTGAGGTCCTAATTCATGGTAAAACCTTTTAACCTATATCTCAAGTAAAAGAATACATAGAGATTTAAAAAACAAATATTGAGAGTCTACTGGGTAGAAAGCACTGTCCAAGTGCTCAAAGAAAAAACGAACACAACCTGGACCCTGCCAGCAGGACGTGACTGCCTTGTAAATAAAAATAACAGAAAAACAAAAACCTCCAGCCCTTGAGCTGCTTGCATACTACAGACACCCTGAGGCAATTAGTTAGAGATTACAGTGATGCAGTCAAAATAAACACAGTTAATCAAATCAGCTTACTAAAAGAACAAAATCAGATAGTCTGAGTGGAAAACCATCAACCCAGTCCAGACTAAAATCAGACAATTTGGTCAGGGTGTGAAAGCAAACCACTGTTCACTTAATTTAACAGACATTTCACTTTGAACCAGGTGTTTGGCTGACCCTAAGCTTCATCTAGAAAGTGGGATCTGACTTATTTCATTGTATTTGTTCTAAAATAATAAGACCAGACCAAACAAATGGGAAAACAAAAATAAAAGCCAAGATGAACATAGAAATCACAAAAAATATAAAGTAAAAGAAAGGAAAGGAAAATGAGAGGATTGAGTTAGATGATTTCTAAATGCCCTTTTCAGTTCTTAAAAAAAACCGTTTGATTATATAAAAGATCAGAAATTAGAGAAAATGAGTTCAGATGATCCAAACACCACAAATAACTCCAGGATTATATAAGAAATAATGCATTTCAAAGTACATTTATCCAAAGTACTATTTAAATTATTTCCATTCAAAAAATGGACACTTAAGAACTTAAATGTCAAATTCAGTGCCAGGTTTGAAGATGAGTAAGACATTTAACAGTTACATGAAGAACACATGCTTACTTCCACAAACTGACATTTCTTTCTTGTGATCACTTAGGTTATTGCACTAAAAATACCCCAAACATAATGATGCTTTTCAGCCAGTTACATAATTGTATCATATTTTGATACTTTCTTGAAAAATAGATGAAATTATATCAGATCCATATACTCAACCTAAAATTTCCAATTTCTTTTATATGGCATGTTACAGGTGGTGGGCAAGGAAGAACTGCTCTAAGAAATATAAATTGAAGCAGACTACGTTTGCATCATAATTAAGGTTCCACGTTTAAAGTTGAATTATCTCTAAAGATCTCTAGATATTCTCCCTTACATCTCACCCTTATATTTATTTTAACTAAGACAGCATCACTCAATTCTAGAAGTTTCTATAGTAATTTGGAAAGATTGCAGTTGAAATGCTTCATTTCCTGGATGCCAAAATAGCACCACCTATGGGCTTATCATACGACAACACCAGTGGGTAAAACTGCAAGATTGTTTTAAATTAAACTAAAACTTGATTTAGGTGAATTATATTAATTGATGCTGACTTGAGTTTTCTATGGCAAAATATCACTACTATTTCAATATGCTTCTTGTATACACTTATCATGTTGCACTTTGCACACAATGTAAAAATATTCTGAGTAATATATAAATCCCAGAACCTTTAGAAGAAAATGTTATGAAAGATATTCAGATTTTCCAAAAGCATACACTAAAACAAATGTTTTATTATCTTACATATAAAATCTTATCATTGCCTTTACTGCAAAGACTGTATATAACATACTAGGCACTCCAATCATGGAATTTTAGAACTGAAAAATATCTTAGAGACTGTAAAGTCCAGGAAAGCAAAGACACAACACACACACGCTGCCATTCATCTTTCCTAAACCCAAGGCAGACAGCACCAATCAATTTCAGGTTTCATTTTTGCTGAGCCTAGGTGTGGTCTCCAGTGCCTATCCACACAGCACTCTAGAGTGCCCTTACCAATCATTCAGAGCTAGCACAGAAGATGAAATACATTTGCTAACTCAACTCCAGTCCAGAATCCTCAAAATACAAATAAAGAAACTGAAGAAATCCCCCATTTTGCTATTCCATTAGTTTTGTAATAGAACTAAGATTAAAACAGATTTCAAGCTTTTATAGCTATATCTTGTTGCCTTGGAGAACTTTTTTAATAGTAAGAGACAGGAGGTTTGAAATTAGAATAGTTTTAATTTAAAAATCTCATTGCCTTATTTTCATTGCATTGCAGCTGCTGATTTTCGTATACATAATGTGTTATTTTTTACGCTGCCTCTCTTTGTAAGCCAAAAATGCTTCTTAAGAAAAGAATATTAGGGAGTTCTCTGGTGGTGCAATGGTTAAGAATCCACCTGCCAATGCAGGGGACACAGATTTGAGCCCTGGTCTGGGAAGATCTCACATGCCACGGAGCAACTAAGCCTGTGTGTCACAACTACTGAGCCTGTGCTCTAGAGCCCGCATGCCACAACTACTGAAGCCCACGTGCCTAGAGCCTGTTCTCCGCAACAAGAGAAGCCACCGCAATGAGAAACCCACGCACCGCAACAAAGAGTGCACCCCGCTTGCCGCAACTAGAGAAAGCCCACGAGCAGCAACAAAGACCCAGCGCAGCCAAAAGTAAAATAAATAAATTTAAAAAGAAAAGAATATTAGTCCCTATCTTAAAAATATATATATACTATTGAAGAAGTTACAGTTTGTGACAAATTGACTTCAAGAATTCATGGGGCCAGTCAGTCCTGGAAATAGTTTCTTCTACCTAGCATATCTTAGGTTTGCTTTACTAATGACCAAATAATTCTGGAATTGTCCAACTTCACATGAGGATATCTTAATTGGTTACTCTGATGCCTAACAAAGTCTATCAACCATCTTTATGCTATATGAATCACTACATCATCACTCAGAGGCAGAATCCCCTTCCAAGGATTTTGACTTGGTGTCAAACAGGTGATACTTGGGCTCTGGCCCCCATTCTTTTCCCACCCACACATCCTTTTCTCCCTTCCCACTGTGCCACCTGACACAAATTCAGCCCTTAGAACTTTAAAACAAATAAGAAACGCTTGTTTCCCTTACCATCCAGTTATCTACGCACTCAATAAACATTTACTCTGTATCCGTTATGGGACAGGTGCTGTTCTAGGTGCTAGGACTCAGTAGTCAACAAAGTAAAAATCCTGACTCAGTGAGTTTACACTCTCATTTAAATTTTAACAATTTTAACAGCATGTCAGTTGCTGATGAAGGCTGAGGAAAAAAAATAAAGGGAGAACAGGGGTATAGAGAGTGATGGGGGGAGGCTCTTTTATATAAGCTGGTCAAGGAATACTTCACAGAAAACCCATTTAGCCACATAAAAGTCAGGTGTACTTCATGAGAGCTATTTCAAGGTCATCAGGTGGGCTCAAAGACAAATGGGGACAAAGGATATACAGTATGTATTAGAACAGCCCTTTCTAGGAGTTTCACTCTAAGGAAGAGCAAAAAATGGAATAAAGAAATTTTTTGGAGTTTTGCTATTGTTGTTATCTGTTTTTAAGACAGGAAAAAGCTTATGTGTTTGTCCATTAGAATGATTTGACAAAAAGCAAAAAATCATGAAGCAAGAGAAAAAAGATTTGCTAGAGCAATGTCCTTGATTAGGACAGAGGAGATAGGGTCTTAAGAGCAAATGGCAGGAATATCGGGTGGGGGAGGAGAGATGGAGGGTGTTGCCATAGCAAGAACCACATTTCGTCTATAGTGAAGGATGAAAGGTAGAATTCATATGTATAGATAGATGTAGGGGGTTGTATAATGTGAGGAGAGGAAGATAGAGGAATTTCTCTTCTGATTACTTCTGTGAAATAATACTTCTCTTCTGTGAGATAAGAAACAAAGTTATAGCTTAAAATAAGAAGGAAGAAATGTTGAAGGTTTGAGGAGAAAGGAGACTCTCTCCTCTACCTGCTAAACAATCTGAACCAACCACTCCCTTGCCCATGTTAATAGAAAAGCATAGGAAACTATCCACTCTTTGCTAATCATCCACACCACTGCCTTCGTACATAATCAAGAGGTGACTGTTCCAGAAAGACTGGCAAATGGTTGGCTTATTATTTTCACCTTGAAAATAGTTTTCAAAAATCACTTAGCCCACATATATGCTTTGTACGCTCTCCCTCCCCATCCCCAACCATTTCCTGTTTATAACCACATCATTTTAGTGTTTTCTCTGACTTCACTCAGGACATAAGCATCTTTCTAAAACAAAGTTCTTCAGAAATGCATTCACTTGGGAATCAAAAGAGAGGAAAATTACTCACTGTCCTTTAGTCCTTCGAACCAATTTTCTTTAAACCTCATCTTTATCTCTTTAGTCCCTTAATCCTTACTTACTTTAAGTTGCAGTCTGATAAATATGCCATAGAGCTTTAAAGACTGGAAATACATTAGAAAATGTAAATTATATCATAACATAAAATCTGCTATACTGAAATGAGTACCTGTTATTCTCATGGCATCATACTGATACATAAATGTAAAGCAGTTCACATCTGTGATTATTTCTAACACAAAAACTAAGCATGTTTCTGTTTATCTGGAGAAGAAGAGTGAAAAAACGAGGAGTGAGCTGTACTGGGATGTTTCTGGAAGCTTTAAACTTACCTCTTCCAACAGGTAAAATATTTGGCCTAAATATTATGGAAAACCTCTTCTGACCAGTGTATCCCCGGGGTAGAAATCTGTTGTAGTAACAAGTCACACTTTGCTTAGGGCAAGACGGTCCCCTTATAGGGAAGAATATAAAAGTAATCCTGCTGACTTCAGCTGCAGACTGAAAGCGAGGGCTGGAAAGATCTTAGACAATCAGAGGGTTCTCTTTCCCCTCTTCTGACCAGTGTATCCCCGGGGTAGAAATCTGTTGTAGTAACAAGTCACACTTTGCTTAGGGCAAGACGGTCCCCTTATAGGGAAGAATATAAAAGTAATCCTGCTGACTTCAGCTGCAGACTGAAAGCGAGGGCTGGAAAGATCTTAGACAATCAGAGGGTTCACTTTCCCTAGGCTTTCTTAGGAAGAGCCTAAAATATCTTTGATTTATTTGGCATTCATTACTGTGAATGACAACTTGATTTCCTAAAATCTAGCTGACTGTTACGCAAAGGGTGGGAGAGAGCATTCACAGGATGGCAGACTGGAAAGCAAAGGACACCGCAGGGCAGAGTTGGCAGGGTGTGTGATCTCTGGGGGCAGAATTTGAGGGAATATAAAGGTGCAAAGAAGAAAAGTCAAAAACAAGTAGAAAGAAACATAAAGAAAAGGGATAAGGGAAGCTACAAGAAGAGAAAATGAGAAAAGTTAAAAAAGGAAGGTGGTATTGTAATAACAAAAAAATTAGCTTAGATCTCTTCCCCTCACATTAAAAGGCAAAATGTCTAACTGATAGATAATTAAATGCCAAAAAACTTAGAAAAAATAGTATATTTTTAATATCTCTATGGGGCACCACATTTCAAATGTAAAAGGATAAGAAATCACACCACGCAGCAATGAAGACCCATGGCAGCCAAAAATAAATAAATTAATAAATTTATTTTTTTTTAAATTAAAAAAAAGAAATCACTCCAAAAGACTGACCCGTTTACTTAAAGAAAATGTAAAGTTTCTAACATCAGAACACACCAAGAAATAAAAAGACAAATAGTTTCTTTTCTATATCCTTCTCTCCTTCCCTTCCTTTCCTGCAAAATTCTGTCCCAAACTGACAGATAAGGCCAAGAAAGGTAGTGTCAGAATGGGGTTATAGGGCTTCTGCTGAGCCAGTGAGAAGCCAGAACATTTGTGGGTGAGAAGGGCTTGCTCTAGGAAGCAGGAAGGGAATGGGAGCAGATGGGCAGCCTAGCAAAGCTGCCTGAGCTCAAGCGGGAAGAGGTGGTCATGTCCAAGTAAGGGAGCAGCCTGGCACACATTACTGAAGGCTCAGTAGAGTTAAGAAGACATCTAGAGGGGTGGGAGGGGAAACTCGTAAGATGGGAGACAGGTTATGGAGAGACTGATCAAATAAGTAAATACATGGTTGATAAAAGGAGTCAGGTTACTCACTGTGGAGAAAGGGCTAACAAATATAGGAAAAAAGACAAGTGGAATGAACCTTGATGTGGGACTGGAATTAAATATAACAGCATGAACTTACTGAATTCATAATATACAGACACTTGTAGAAATAAATGTAGATGTAATTGTGTGTGTGGATTACCTACCTCTCTGTCTACTGAGGACGCCTGAGAGCAGTGACACCACCAATACCCATGAGTACAGTACACTGAGCACCCAGGTCTTGTTTTCTGAAGTGACTAGAAGATGCAAGCTAAGATATCTATAGTGACTGTTCAGGATGTTAAAATGATGGACACTTTTTTGTACTTTGCTCTTGTTCTTTGCTGTCTTCCTTTAACAAGTCTCTAATACCTTTATAATGACAAATAAAATATGTAAGAGAAAAGGGAGGGAGATAAAGGCTCTGTGGCCTATTCTGCAGACTACGCCCCTTTCACAGGCCTCCTTGTTCTTGCCTTCCTGACTGTCACAGCTAAAAAACAAAACAATCCCATTTTCCAGCTTACTTTGGAGCCAGGTGTGGACATATATCAGAGTTCAGGCCATAAGAAATAGGCAGAAATCCCCAGAGATTTTGTACATGAATTAAAGCCTATTAGCCTACTAGTTCTTTTGTTCTCTTGCTTCCTCCTGCCTGGAAGACATATCCTCTCCCAGTAGGTTC
>NW_006775459.1:1871048-1913252 GCF_000442215.2 Lipotes vexillifer
TTCAGCAGCCATCTTGTGACCCTGAGTCAATAAGCATGAGGACAAAGGCCTATACACTAAAGAGAACAGAGTGGGAAGATGGAAAGCAACCAGGTCCCCGATGACCTCCTTGAGCTTCTGTGCCAGCCCTAGACTCCTCACCCATGAATTTCTTGTTTCATTAAATCACTAGGCCTCATGTGTTTAAACTGCTATTTATAACAGAATGCATCCCTAACTGATACATATATTTAAATAAAGAGTGAAGAAGAATAACATAAAAAGTACTTAGACTGTGTACAAACAGAAGGCTTGGGCTAAGGTATCACATGACTTTCATGGCTGGGCTCAGCATAACAATATTGATGTTGTCATTCCAGAATTACAAAATGCCATGTGCCTACAAACAAAAAGGGGACAGTTTTCTAAAAACCCCTTCTTCCTTTGAGTGAGAACTACCCGTCTCCTAAAATATGGCATTTAATTCAATTATACATGCCACTCATCTCTTACAAACACTAATCAGTTTTCTCATATCTCTTAGATGTAACTCTTTATCCTAAATTCTATAACATTCCTGAGACTACGAAGTGCATTAGCAAACATTAAGGATCTAGCCTTGTTCATTGTTTCTTGAATCTTCCTGGTTTTAACTTCAAGGATAGGGCACTTGAGACCAGGACAGGGCTGGGGAATATGGCACCTATATCCTTAAGTGATAGTGGAGCAAATACATAAGTAAACTTTCATCCTTTGGGGCATAGCCCAAAGTGACCTCTTGTAAGCAAAACTGCATTCAAGTCTTATGCTTATGTATTAGCTAAAAATGTATATATTCAACACAAGGTGTAAGAGAAGATATCTGCAATACAGATATTTGGCAAAAGGCTAGTACCCAAAATATACAATGCACTTCTACAAATCAATAAGAAAAAAACAAAACCAGAAAACCCAGTAAAAAGGTGGACAAAAAATGAACACTTAATCAAAGAGAGTATCTAAATTACAAGAAAAATATTTAAAAATATGAAAATATTTCATTTAGGAAATGCAATTAAAATTACAATCAAGTATCACTGCATACCCACTAGAATGACTAAAATTAAAACGATGGAAAATTCTGTCAAGAACCTGAAGCAACTAAAACTCTAATACACTGCTAGTATGAGTATAAATTGTACAACCACTTTGAAAAACTGTATCTTTTAAAGCTAAACATATATAAACCTATGACCCAGCAACTTGGCTCTTAGAAATGCATACATATTTTTACGTCATATCAAAGCCATTTGTAATAGTCAAAAATATGTAAATTGCCAAATGCCCATCAAGAGCAGAATGTATAAACAAAATAAAGTATATTCACACAATGAACATGATACAAGGAGAATGAACAGTCTACAGCTACACACAGAAAATATTGTTGACTCTCGCAACACAATGTTGAGGGAAAGAAGCCAGACACAAAAGAGTACTGCTCTATGGTTCCATGTCTATAAAGTTCAGAAACAGGTGGAACTAATCTGTGCTGTTAGAAGTCAGGAAAGTGCTCACTCTTGGTGGAAAGAGGTAGAGACTGGAAAAGTGCACAGTGGGGTTTGAGGGTGTTGCTAATGTTCTATTTCTTGATACGCTATTAGCTGTCATCAGTGAAAATTTACCATCTCTACACTTATGTTCACTTTTCTCTATGTATATTTCAATAAATAGATATAAAAGTTTAAAACTACACATACATTTTGCATGCTTCTTTGTAATTTATCTATGTTTGGTATTTTTAAAAATTTATTTATTTGTTTTTATTTTTGGCTGTATTGGGTCTTCATTGCTGTGCGCAGGCTTTCTCTAGTTGTGGTGAGCGGGGGCTACTCTTCATTGAGGTGCACAGCCTTCTCATTGCCATGGCTTCTCTTGTTGTGGAGCACGGGCTCTAGGCGCGAGGGCTTCAGTAGTTGTGGCTCGTGGGCTCTAGAGTACAGGCTCAGTAGTTGTGGCTCGCGGGTTTAGTTGCTCCGCGGCATGTGGGATCTTCCCGGACCAGGGCTCGAACACGTGTCCTCTGCATTGGCAGGCGGATTCTTAACCACTGCGCCACTAGGAAAGCCCCTATGCTTAGTATTTTTAAATTTAGGGTTTTTTTGCTTCCGGGTAGTCAATAAAAAGTTGATATTATAGAGAGGATAGGTTTATAAATCAGCCTCTGTACCACTTAAAAACAACCACATATTCCCTAAGATATCTGTTCTCCAGTTTGAAGGACATGGAAAGAAGTTCCCTTTCTCTGCCATGAGATCAAAAGCCATTTGGCTTCTCTTCAGCCTGATTTTCAGATACACTTAAAGTTAATATTCTATCGATATCAAATATGTGCTATTTGCTATGCTGCCCCATTGTGTCATTCCCCCAAATCTTTACTTATCTCCATTATCTAGAGCCTAAGACATAATGAATGCTCAATATTTATTAAAATAATAAAAAGTTGGCATTCAAGTTGATTTTCAGCATTGATGGCTACTCTGTATAATGATCCCTCACTCATCACAGAAGTTTCTGGTGGCCACTCCCCTTGAGGATCTGGCATACCACAAACTCCAGACATTTTTCTGCAACAAACAGAAAGTATGAACCATGCCCTATGGTATTACATGCTCAGATGTCAGCAGTTAGTGTGATACTTTAAAAAAACTAAGACAAACACAGCTTAGTGTGTTACTTTCTAGTCATTACCACACATTCTGCACACCCCCAAACCTTCAATCCCCACCACCACACACACACCAAATGTTCTGGTTTATTTAAAAAAAGTGACTCAGCAGATAAGAAACGGCAGAATAGCCTACTTATAAAGTGTGTACTTTGGGGTCAGACAAATCTGAGATCACCTACTGATTCTGCTTTTCTACTCTCAGAATATAAGTTCTTTGACTTAGCAATTTTTGTCTTCTGATTCACTGTTGTATTGTCAGCACCTAGGCTAGATTATGGCACATGACTGGCACTTAATGATTATTTGCTGAGTGAATATATAAGATTGGCAGCATCAAAAACAGACAGTCACACTTCTCTTCCATACACAGTGCATCTGACATCCCCAGACCAGTAATGCTAAAGTTGCTATGCAATTCAGACTCCTTATGAAGAGAGAACATGTGAAAAAAAACATAGCTCTGTGTCACCAACAAAATAGAATGCAAATAGTGACCACAAACTTTTATACACTGTACAACTTCGAGATTAAAAACTGAAGAAATATGCAATAAATTATGTGATCTGGTTTTCAGAATAACCATTCCAAATTTACTAAAACTAAAAACAAGGATTACACTTTTTTTACCAGAAACCTTCTCACTTGGAGAGAATAACAAATAAAGTGAAATTAATTAAAATATTTATCTAGTAATACACATGCAGAGAAGTGACAAGAGTGTTGGGCTTGGAGTCGGATGAACCTAAATTTTAATTCAGCTCCGGCACTTATTAATAGTATGAATGACCATGGAAAAGTTTCACCTGCAAAAAGAAGATAACTATATACCTGATGCGGTATATAATTTATGAGGAGTAAAAAAGATAATACAGGGCTTCCCTGGTGGCGCAGTGGTTGAGAGTCCGCCTGCTGATGCAGGGGACACGGACCAAGTTCTTAATAAATGTTAGATCTTGTTATTAGCGTGTCTTCTTGATAAATATTATGTTGGATATTTCACTTGGTTTTAATTTCTAAAAATATTTTTAGAGGAAATTCAGCAGCATCCACACTTTCAGGAGTTTCTGAACCTGCTGATATAAAAAAAAAATCAGAAGCTTATTTCACTCATGGGGTCAACCCTGCATATGAGATCATCAACAAATCTTCCTCTATTATGTTGAGCAAAATTATTTTCCCAAAGTGATCCACCTTTAATCCAGTTGCGGTTCCCAATTTTAATTGACAAATCTAATTACTGTGATGAATTTATTTATAGTCACTATTCAATATCTATTGATAGTTTCTTGACCTTGAAGAATACCATCCAATTAACATGGCAATATGTGTTAATGGATTTTTAAATTACTTCACACTGGATAAAAGGTAAAAGGAAAAAAGAGAAATTCATTTTCAGAAAGAAGAATCACAACTGATGAAAACAAGCCTTATACATGGCACTGAATCTGGAACACTAAGGGTTTCCTTCCATTCATTTGATATTATGATGTGAGGAGGTCAGTTATTTTACAGACGGGGTGGTACATGTTGGGGAATTCTTTCAGAGACTCAGGGCCTAAATTCAGGCAACAAAATGTCTGCTCAACTCCAAGAACAAGACAGCTTTTTTGTTTTAAGAATTTGCTAAATCTTAGTTAATTTTTCAGAATATAAAAAGTTGATGAGTGACTGATTAATAAAAATCACCAACTCCCTGAAATAATGGGAGACAAGAAAACTTTCTTAGAAAATTAAAGGGGAATGACTACATTCATACCAGTGACCCCTAGAGAAGGAGCAGTTACCATTCAGTTGGTACTTTCCTCACTGCCTAGTCATGTCCCTTCCCATTCTCCATATTTATTTCACCCTGCATTTCAGGACTAATTTTAGACACAGAGTTGGAATCACAGATCATCAGAACTGTAAGGAATCCTAGAAATTATTTACCCAATCCATCATTTACAGGAAAACTGCTAAGAAATTGAGAGGTGAAGTGACTTATCCTTGATCAAGTTATTAATACTTGTGTTTCCTTCTTAATCTCCTATTATACCATAATCCTCTCCAAAAGAGGGATCTTGCATTAGGATGTGATACGGACTGAATTTTGGTCCCCCCCAAATTCATATGTTGAAGTCCTAACCCCCAGTACCTTAAGATATGACTGTATGGAGACAGAGCCTTTAAGAGGTAGTTAAGATTAAATGATGGGAAAAGAATTTGAAAAAGAATAGATGCATGTATATGTATAACTGAATCACTTTGCTGTACACCTGAAACTAACACAACACTGTTAACCAACTACGCTTCAATATAAAATTTTAAAAATTTTTATTTAGTTCAGAAAAAAAAAAGATTAAATGAGGTGGTAAGTTTGGGGACCTAATTAATTATGAATGATGTCCTTGTAGGAAGAGGAAGAGACACCAGGGACAAATTCCACAGAGGAAGACCAAGTGAGGACACAGTTAAAGACAGCCAAGGAGAAAAGCTTCAGTAGAAACCAAACTGGCCAACACCTTGATATTGGACTCTAACCTCCAGAACTATGAGAAAATAAATTTTTGTTGTTAAAATAACCCAATCTGTGATATTTTGTTATGACAGCCCTAGCAGGCTAATACAGGGAGTTGTGTTCCAGCACCTGGTACAGTAACTGGCACAGAGTAAGTGTTCATTTGATAAAGAAAGGAAGGTATAGATGAAGTAAGGAAGGAAACAGGTAGGAGGAAAAAAGGGAGTCCTTACAGATGGAAATTAGTGCCCACAGGACCCAAACCCAAAATGTCTAGGCCTTTTCCACGACAGCAAATGCTGTGACACTTTTCAGTTCTAAAACTTGGTAGGCACTTGGTTCGTATGTGCCTTGCATAAACTTTCAATCTTTTATGTTTATTTACCATTATGCACCTGCAGGACAGTAATTTCATCATTCATGGGTCCCAAATCTACATGTTTGAAATCAGTAGTTATATCTAAAGAGAGAAAAAATAGACAATACCTGTGAAATTCCTATTTTGCTTCAAGCAGTTTGTTAAGAAATATTTTATGTATTGAACAGAAGTGGGTTAGCCAGGCTACATCTTAAGAATTTGCACAGTTATCACAAATTATTTTGCCCTGATATCTAATCTTTTAAAGATAGGGATGGGGTGGAGTGAGGGGGAGATTTAAATATTTGCTTTTTGTTTCAAAGTGACATTTTCTTTCAAGACAGAATACATAAGAAAGGAAATTGTGCCTCTGGAGTTCAGGAAATACTCGTTTTCTTGGCATAAGATAAATTGGAATGGACTATTACAATGAGAACTATCGCTAGTACAGTGAAGTGTAGCAAACTGATGCTCAGTGAGGCTCACGTTACATGAAGATGTTTCAGTCAAATGCACTCAAGTACCGTTTTAGAATGGTTCTTTACTATTCTGAAAGAAGCCAGGCAATAACCTATTTAAAACCATATCTATCCTTTTAATACTTTATTTTTTCCATCTGCAACAAGGGTTGGAGGAGGCAGCACAACTAATGGAGATAAGATGACAACAGACCTTCCCAGTTAATTTGGAAAGCCAGACCTTGACTGGCTGGCAATCACATGGACAATGGTCATCTGTTGATTCTATTTGTAAGGCATCCATGGTTCATGGCTTAGTCCCTACTGATTCTGTGACCCTGTGGATTCCATAAGAGCCTGCCTGAAGGAAAATAATATCTCTAATTCTGTTACCTGAATCTTTTGACAATTATGGCCTAGTAATTCATTTACTTTGTCAGTTTTATCAACATTATTTCTCATCCCATTGTGTAAAGCCACTGAACAATTCAAAGGGAAAAACAGTAATATATACATGTGTATGTATGTATGTGTATGCATGTATATATGCATGTTTGTGTAGGAGTGTGTGTGTATGTATCTGAGTATATGTGTGTGCATGTGACTGTCTGTCTTAGAGACAAGAGGCAAAGAGAAAGAGAAGGCATGACTGGTACTTCCATTGAAACATTCTCAGATTTGTTTATGCATTCCATTCATTTCAGCCTCAGAAGCCACCAAACCCATCACAAATTACACTAGTCAAAAAGTGAGTAATGCTTGTTTTGGTACTGAATCTATTTTTTATACAAATTGCATTTTAATGTTTACTCGCTTAACCTTCCTACCTTCCCTAACATACTTTGATCTACCTACAAAAATCCTAAATACTCTCTAAGACCTAAGTAAAATCCTTTTTTATTTTTATCAGAGTTTACCTATCCAAGTGAGCCCTGTGTTATAGTCTACATAACTTACAATCTCAAGTATACAAACTTGTCAGGTAACATGAGTGAGTGAATAAGTGTAAATACTTGGTATCTCTGTATGTTTCTCATTTTGCTCACACCTAATATAGAAACAAGTACAAGAAATAATTTTCCTCCTAATTCCACCACAAGAAAAAAAACTCTGGAAGCAGACTGATACATGGCAACTGACACGCAACATTTATGTGGGAAATAAAAGGGAGTAGTGGGGACTATGGCAAATTGAAGAGCGATGCCACTTCTAAAGTGAGCAGCAGCTACTCAGCTACAGACAATGCTTCCTCATAAGAATGTAGGCAGAGGATATCCAAATTTCTGAATTATCAAGAGAAGCCAAAATCTGAATATTTATGTAAAATCTCTCGGTTTTTAAGTACTGGCAATTAATTTAAAATTCTTTTAAATACACAGAAACTTTTCTAAACAATATGCAGGCAAAAGAGTGTGGTCCAAACACCTAAGGGACAAGTTTAGCCCAAGCCAAGGTGTATATTTGCCACCTCTGGAATATATATTCATTAACACATACTGCCTTAAGTCATCTCTTTTACTGTCTAAAACAGTAGGATTGTGTAGCATACACACTCTGAAGCCTAGCTGTCTGGGTTTGAATTCTGTTCCACCATTAACTAGCTGTGTTGCCTTGGGCAAAGTACCTAACCTCTCTGTGCCTCAGTTTCCTTCTTTGTAAAATGCAGATAATAATAGGGTTTTTATAAAGATTAAATGAAGTCCTATTAGTACAGAGATTAGGATAGTTTAAGGCACAGGGTAATTATTTACTATAAGATGGTTGTTATTAAATCTCATATTGAATTTTAATTTGCTGTATTTCTTTGACACCTTCTCCTCCACTAAACTGTAAATGCCTTGAAGGTATCCTTTTACACAACATGATGTTTAACATAGTTTCTTTTTAGAGAAGGATCTCAGTATTCTTTAAGCCCAAAATATAGTAGAAATCTTAAAAAGACATTTAAAGAAATTGACTGGAAATCAAGGTCATGCTACTACTTGTCCTTTCCTTTGTTCTATATATTTAAATCTACTGTAAGGCCAGCACATTGTACTAGTCCATGTCAATTTGTTCTATGATCAGTTATAATGAATGTTTTCCAAGTCCCAGACATATAATTTCCTCTTTGATATATTCTATCCAGTCTACAGTACAACAGACAGGAACTATTCATGTCCTTTTCTTTTCTCCTTTTGAAAAGACTAGGAGAGAGTTAAGGTTAGATAGAACAGTAGGTACATGTAGGGCAGCCTTGTGTGACTGGAGCCCCTGGGTCTTTCTCACCTGCCTTTACTTAAATTGACAGAGGTTACATCACAAAAACCTGACAGGGGGCTTGTAAAAATGGAGCCATTATTATCCTCATTCTTTTCCACTATAATCCTTGTTCTCTTTGAAAATAAAGAGTAGGTTCTAGAAAGGGAGTGTTACAAAACGGAACCCCCATATTTCGCAGCATGAAATTCCGAATTCTCAGACAGGTAACACAAATAGAGTTTTACACTACAGACTAGGATAATGACTGTACCTCAGAACTTTGGGAGATAGGCTCTAAGCATATAAAGTTAAAGGCATGCCTAAGTCCAATCTAAACTTCTCTCTTCCCCAAATTATATTTTAAAATGTTGAATACAACCAACACAAATCATGTGTCACTAAGCAATCAAAAACCTTCTCCTAAGTCTTAGTGGATTGAAAGTAACACAACAGAATGGGACCAGAGAAAGTAAAAATACAAGGTGGTTTAAAATGTGCTGATATTAATAGGTTTTTCAGAAGAGATGTTTCATGTTAAAGCAATAGTCATGAATCTTGGACCACCTTGCTGTGTAGTGCACATAGGTTACATGTGGGTTTATGTGGAAGAGGTGCATAGAGAGAGAGAATGTGGAAAAGATGGAGTTAAAAAGGAAATGGGGGTTTTGGAAGAAACTTCTCTTGAAAATTTGACTTAAGCAAAGGTAAAATTTGAGGGAAATTAACCATACCAGTATTTACTGTACTCATTAATTTCTTCAAATATTCACTGATTGCTTACTCTGTTCCAGGCCTGGGCTTGATTGTGGACAGAACAGTGCAAATGAGACACGGCATCTGCCCTTGAGGAGCCGCTGATTCTAATATATGTGTACCTGTGTATTGGGAGGAAGCTTGCAAAATATGGAGGGAGCATGGGGGGAGGGGGAGAGGGAGTACAAGGGGAAGGAGGAGGAGGAAAAGAAGAAAGAGAGAAGGGAAGGAGGGAGGGAGGGAGAGAGAGGTAAAATAAATTAATAAAGAAGAACGTAGGGCTTCCCTGGTGGCGCAGTGGTTGAGAGTCCGCCTGCATCGTGTTCCGGTCTGGGAGGATCCCACATGCCGCAGAGCGGCTGGGCCCGTGAGCCATGGACGCTGGGCCTGCGCATCCGGGGCCTGTGCTCCGCGGTGGGAGAGGCCACAGCAGTGAGAGGCCCGCGTACCGCCAAAAAAAAAAAAAAAAAAAAAAAAAAAAAAAAAAGAAGAATATAAAGTTGAAGTCAAAGGAGAGATTGGTCAGTTAGGAAATGGAGGAGGAGTGGAGAGAGTAGAAAGGCTTCATGTGACTTAACTCTCTAACTGATCAGGTATTGCTAGGCAGATGGCAGCTGAAGGGTATCACTTCACAAAATTAATCTTTCGAAATGCTTATTTTGCTTCTTTTCGTAAGTTCCAAAGCCCATACCTGTTAAGTTATGGGAAAACTCATTTATGCTCTTGCACACTGCCAGGTACATTATAGCAAACATATCCTTTATATCCTAAAAATCACACTTAGTTTGTAAGGAAACAATGGATAGTACTTTGAAAAACATATCCAAAAGTAATACTATCCAGCTCTCTGATAAACTGTATAGACCCCAAACCCAGAAAACAGAAATCAAACACAAAAGAAAATAGGCCTAAAATGATTCAAAAGGCTGTAGATTGGAACCTACAAGAAAAGAAACCAACCCTAGATGATTGAAACAGAAAGAGATTTATTAAAAGAATATTAGATTGATCTCAGACTCACTGGAAAAGTTGGGGAAGCAGAGGTGTGGATACACAGCCAAGAATAATGCCCAAAATTAGACCACTGACTTGATGAATTGGAACACCATGGCTGCCATTTCATGGCACTGAATTTTGGTGCTTGCACTACTGGCATTGCTGGTCCTTAACACTGGACACAGGCACTGGCAGCACTGTTCAGGCTACCACTGAGATTCAACCCAGCAATGCAACTTCCACTGCTGATGAGAGAGAACTCCTCAAAGTGTCCCCTACTCTGGGATGGGCACATCTGACTTTATGGTGCCTAGGTCACATGTCTTTGTCTTGGCTGCGAGGGGGGCTAGGAACGTATCTAATATTTACACTTTCTATAATGGGAGGTGGATATTCCCCTTCTGAGACTCATAACGAAAAGGCAACTCCCATATTTGGGAATACGGTTCAAATGCTGGACAACCAAGAGGAATGGCAAGCTAAGAGGTACTTTTCTCCAGCAGAAAGAATAAAGAATTTGAAGTTAGCCAAATCTCAACTTGAGTAACTCCTCTGCCTTTTATTAGGTATGTGACAACTTCTCCGAGACTCAGTTTCCACATCAGTAATGCCAGGAAAACAATGTCTGCATTTCTGATTTGTGGGAAGGAAACACACACACACACACACACACACACACACACACACACACACAGTGTTTGGAACTGATTAGCCTAGGCATTTTCTCTCTTGGCATCTTTTATAATAGGAGAGACATTTCATTTACCATGAAATATTCATACGTTATTTTGCCTAATTAAAAAGAATGAACGAAAACAACTTGTAAAAATCATTCCTAAAAGATTCAGATCCACTCAAGGATTGTTATAAGGATGTGAAGTAGAGGAGTCTCTATGCTGATTACCTGGCATTAGGAGTTTTCAATGGAACCAAAATTTTGCCAAAACAAAAGAAAGAAAACAAGGGCTTCCCTGGTGGCACAATGGTTAAGAATCCACCTGCCAATACAGGGGACATGAATTAAAGCCCCACTCTGGGAAGATCCCACATGCCACAGAGCAACTAAGCCCGTGCACCACAACTACTGAGCCTGCGCTCTTGAGCCCGCGAAACACAACTACTGAAGCCCACGTGCCTAGAGCCTGTGCTCCGCAACAAGAGAAGTCACCGCAATGAGAAGCCCACGCACCACAAAGAAGAGTAGCCCCCTCTCGCCAAAACTGGAAAAAGCCCGCGAGCAGCAACGAAGACCCAACACAGCCATAAATAAATAAATAAATAAATAAATAAATAATAAATATTTTAAATTTTGCCAAAAAAAAAAAGCCTAGTTGGAGAAGAGAAGGGCATTCATGGAGAAAAAAAACAGAAGGGGAGAATTTGTAGAGTGCTGGCACTTTCTCCTTTCCCTTCTCTCCTTTGTGTGAGTAAGCAGATATCTCAAAGAAGCTCATTATATAGCTGACTGTTTGCTGATCACCAGGACCTGCAAACATTTGGGAATAAGGCAAAGATTGCTCTTTTCAATTTCTCCCTGAGCTAAGGCTCCATGGCAGGGGCTCTGAGGCTTTGTAAGGGCCTAGAGAAGCCTGCAGAAATAATCTCAGGCAAGGCTTGGTGGTCACTGCGGGAACCCACCCAGAGGGGTTTTGAGGAAAAAGAGGTGTCACTGTTCTGCACAGAATCTCTGAAGTTAGGGGGCTGTACAGAGAATGTCCCCTAGGTACCAAAGCCCATCTCAAGTGTCACACCAGAGACCCAGCATTAGAGACCAGCTGTTCCAAATGTTACCAGGCATCCAATGTTAGATGGAGAGAAGGCAATGGCTAATCACAGAGGTGCCACAAATTCCTCATAAAGAGCATTCTGTCCCTGACATGAGCAGTAGGTCCTTACCTATACCCCAGACTTCAGCAAACACAGGTGAAAGAGAATGCAGAACACTACCCCTCCACTTAAAGACACTGATCATAATAAATACTGAATGTGACCTGAAAAAAGTATCTGCATGTACTGAGATACTTCTACTGTAAAGATCAAGCTTCACTCCCCAGCCTTATCAGTGGGTAGTGGAAGAGAAAATAATGTTAACAAGATACTGGAAAAAACTGAACACTACATGTTTGTATGTTACTAACTTGAGACTGTTCAGTGTATGGCTTTTATAATTATTACACTGTCCTGTGTGAAGGAGCCTAGGAGAGAGGGTGTATGAAGGGAGCAGAATGAAAAACCGAAACCAGTCAGCCATCACTGAACTGAGTAAATTTCATCTAACAGAACAAATTCTGTCTGGTACTTAGGCACCTTCCAACAACAACAAAAAAAAACAAACAAGAAAATGTTTCTATGGATCCTAAATCAATATATTGTTCAATGCTTTTCCTAGAAAAATATTTATATTATACCTGAACCTTGTATCTATTCCAGGAGAACCCTTATAATATTTAAGCTGAACTCGGTTGATTTTCAGCTAAAGGCTACTCAAATCTTGACTGTCAGTGTTGTTTATCCTAATGTACTGCTAATAATATTACTTTAATGATAGCAATAACTTCCAGTACACATGTCTTTTCCTCTGAGAAACTCAAAACAACTTCACATTTACTATGTTCCTTGTTCACAGGCATCCCTGTGAGGACTGGAAAAGAACCCGAAGCGTATCGATTGTGCTATATAGAAAAAGACCCACTGAGGTTAAGTATTAGACCAAGGTCTGTGGCAGACCCATGATAGATATCACTAAAGGTAACTACATAAACCAGAGTTGAGCTAAACCCAGTTATAACAGATTTGACTAAGGCCCACATCTCTGCAACAGATGAGCTGGACCTCCTCACTGGAGTCACGAAGTCTCTGCCCTGGGTGGACCTCAATCTCTCTTTCTAAAGGAACCTTAAATCAGCCCATCAGCCCCCATGTCCTTTTACTTTGTTCAAGTTGTTAGGGTTGTGTGCCTTTCTGGTCTGCATTAGGCTAGATATTTTGGCCAAGACAATGGGCAATTTTGCTCCCCAGGAGTCTGCCTACAACGAGTTGCCTGACAACGAAGTATTTCTTCAGTTGAAGGAAGTTCTTTCTTTCCACAACATTTGAAGATCACAAAGTTCCCCTAATGTGTGATCACTGTAAAATTACTGCTAATACTATTTTAATAAAAAAGATACTATCAAGTTGATATCTGATTGGCTAATATTTTTGCCTTTTTTATTTGACCCTACTTGCCCTCATATCTCTATGCACACTTCCTACTTCGACATTTGTCTTAGGCTAACATTGTTGGTGACTTGGTGCTATTACCAAGATCTCCTTCAATATGTCTTTGATTCTAGTTTTTGTCCATTATTTACCAAAATCTACACTTTCAACTCAATCATTCTGCCACTTGCCTTGTTCTTATTTCTATCATAAAATATGGAAAATGTTGGCCAAGAGCTAAATTTTCTAAAACACAGAACAGATGATTTGAATACAGATTTTAGCAAGAATCTGAGTATGCTGACAAGCCAGTGGAATGGATTTTTGTCCTAATTACAATGGATTTTTGAAAAAATTATCTTAGCTCTACTAAAAGAACACATTCTTTTACATCCTTGCCAAGACACTCAAAGGATTTTCTCTATTAAAAAAATGAAGTAGTTTCCCAAGTTTTCCTGAGGGTTTATAAAGCCACACTCTCTACTAACATCTGTCCTCCCTCCATGGTGGCATCAGTGTAGAATAAGGGGAGAACTGAAGTCCGTAAAGCACCCCCATCGCACACGGACTCAAAAGTAGGGGCCAGCAAAAAAGCCATGTGCTGTATTTACAATTGCAATAATCAGAAATTTCATTATCTGCAGTGAGCTTATCAACCAAGTCATATATGGTAATGTTAAGAAATCAAGGGACAGTGTCACATTCTAGCTTATCTCCTTATATATTACTCCTTGTGAAATTACCTCGACCTATTCTTCTTCCGAATTGTATGCAGAGAAGCAGCATATAGGGAAGATTACAGAGTTCCATGTTCTAGTTCTGGTTCAACCATCACTCACTAAGAATTGGATTCCTTATTCATACACTGGAGGTAGTAATACCCACCCTATCTGTCTAGGAAAGCTTTAAGAATAAAATAAAATAATGCAAAAGTGCTTGGTATACCATAAAGAACCACTGAAACAATCGCACATATGACATTGATTTTTTTCAACAAACTAGGAGTAGATGTACTCTCTTTTCTCAAAGAGTGAACAGCACTTTTCAAACCCTAATAAATGTCAAGGTTATAAAGGTACAATACCATTTGTAAAGTTCAGCTTAAAGGTAAACAGGGTAGCTTATTAGCATGCACAAGAACTGCAAGTTAATTTTAACCTAATAAATATTCCTGAAAATACCCATAAGAAGATAGTCTATCACGCCAAAAAAAATATCCTTTAAATTAATGTCATACTCTACTGGTTTCTTGGGCATGCTGCTAGCTTACTCTTTTTGCAGAGTTTTATGATGCCCCTATCTTCAGCGATAGAGTCTTATCTGGTACACAAGTGAGCTTGGAAGTCAGACAGCCTACATTCAAATCCCTTCTCCCCATATAGTTGTTCTGTGACTTTGGGCAAAGTCCATAACCTCTCCATGCCTCAGTTTCTTTAACTGTAAGACAGAGAAAACATCAATGCCTGCTTCATAAAAGTGTTATGCAGATTAAATGAAATAATGAACATGAAACACTTGGCACAGTATCTGATATACAGTAACATGACGCAAATGCTAGCTATTAATATTGTTAATAATGATCATTATAGTGGCTAATAATTATGATATATTATTAGAACATATTTTTACATTAGGAATCCTCATAATCACTTTAATATTGAATGAGCTAATATATAAGCATCAGCTGTTCTGGAAGGGAGCAAGATGTTTCAGGGCAGGGAAATGTAAACAGGACAATTTCTTACCACCAGTGTGCTTTGAATAGACATAAGTTAGTTATAATCATTTCCTACGTGTCCTTTTATTTTTTCTCTCAGTTGTCAATTAAATTGTCCAGTATGGCAGAATTCTCAGAAACTTCCATACTTTAAAGTAGGATTTTAAGGTGCTCTACATAAATAATAAAGGTATAAGGTATACAAAATAAAGTTTAAGAGAGCCAGGAGTTGGAAACACATTAACAATCATATGACAAGTCACACAAGGCTTTTGAGGATAATGCCTGCATTCTAAGCTACAAGTGACAACAGTCACAATGCAGGCAAAAGAAGGCATCCATTTTTCATGATTTACAGATTCATGTGAAAACATGGTATCTCCTCCTAGGGGCAATACTCCCACACACATTAACATACATGGGGTGGAGATAAGAAACAAACAAATAACCAGTATGTATGGAGATTAGTATCCTGTCCCTTCTTCAAAAAACAAAAAGGAACAAAACTTGTTTCATAAATGTCCAAGTCCAGAAAAGGTAATTATTTGAGAAAAATAACCTTGTATGTTTATCACTGGAATAACCACAGAACAGTTTGTAGGAGGCATATTTCAACAACTCTGAACTTCTCTCAGTCCCTGAAAAATTATTTCCTCTTTTAATTTGGAGCCTTTCCACTTGCTACTCCCTCTACCTGCAACATTTGTCCATCCTCACCCAACTCCTATTTTTACTGGGTTAACTTCTCTTCACTCTTGACTTCTCAGTTTAAATGTCACTTCTACTGGCAAAACTTCTTAGACAACCCATGTCTAGATAAGCTAAGATGCCTTTGCTAAGTACTCACATGCCTTGTATTTCACCTCAGATGCTCATTTTCGCACTACATCTTACTTACCCACTTACTTATCTATATCCCCCACTAGACAGTAAGCTCAATGAAGGCAGGAGTCATGTGCACACTATTATTGCAGCCTAAGCACTAAATACGTGTCTGACACTTGGTAGGTTCCTGTTTAATATTTGTTGAAAAAACTTGTAAATGCTCTCAATTTTAACATCACTTCCAAATTGCATCTAAGCAAATACACTTATTACGTGCTTTGTAAATAACTTCATTGTTTGCTTTTTCAAATAAATATATAATATGCCACGTTGTGTGGTATGGTCTTCATTACAGTTTTATATTTTTCAATGCCAACAACCAAGAATCCATTTAGTATATACTTAAAAATAAGCCATCAGACTTAGCTTCATTTTCCTCTTTGCCAGGGAAATAAGCTCAAATGACTTCCAAGAGCACTTCAGCCATTTTTGCATTCTCAGATACCAAGGGAGCCACTTACTCCAGGTTTTAGTCAGAAAATGCATGATGTAAAGGAAGGATAAATGGACCAAGAGGCAGACAAAAGTCCTGACCTGGCTTTCCAGTCTTAGCAAACTATGTAAACAGAAAGTTGCCTAACTTCTCCACCTGTCTCATGTGTAGAATGATAAGTCTGAGTCAGGCAATTTCTGAAAGGGAAAAGCTTATATGTCATTCAAACAGAAAGAATACAGTCAACTACTCAAAAAGTTTTTCAAAAACCTGGTTGCTGGAATCTGGACAAAAACAGGGAAACTGAGGACAAAACAATATACTGAGGAGGAAGAGGTCTGACCAGTGGAATCTCAAGCATAACAGGATGTGGAAGTTCACTTTGTTCCTCACCAGAGTGATGCACTAACTGAGGGACAGGAGACCCCAATGGTGAGATCTGCCTACAGAGATACTTACAACCCTGGGTGGTCACTCTCATTCCCTATTTATCTGATACTGTCGAAGTTATCTTCCATTCACTCGGGTCAAGTGTTAAAAGATTATGTTTGATTTGTTAAATTTAATCAAGGTTTAATAGATAAAAATTTGGACTCTAGAAAATACACACACACACACACACAAACACAAACACACACACACTAATTAATAAGTTAGTTAACTGTACTATTGTTAATAACTGCTTTACGTCCCTACGGTTCTCCTGGACCGATTACTTCTTTCAGTGCACAAAGATGAATTCTGCAACAAACCAGTAGATCTCAGCTTATAATGTTAGTATGCTAAGATTCTTTCCTCACTTTAGTTTGATTTTTTTGATGGGTTATTATATTGCAAAACAAAAAGGAACATAAAGAGCAGATCTTTCTTGTTGATTGCTTTGGACCAGCTTTCCCAGCAACCATTAACATTGATCTTTTCCTGTTCAGTGATATTCCATGATAAATGTGAGGACTGTCATGTGTAGATGGGGCTAGTGAAGTGAGTTAGGAGACAGAAATGAAGCATCTGGCCCTCTCCTCAGAGCCATCAGCTCTTTGGAGTACTCTAAGAGCCCAAAGCAATTTACTCATTTGGAGGCAATTTTGGAAGGAATGAAACTATAGGAAGTTAGGGAATGTGATTTGGGAGGACACCTGGAAAATGCCCCCTCATCAAAAATCTGATCTGCAAGCCTGCCACAGGGACTAAAATCTCACCATAATAGAGTAGATCTTTGAGTTCAAGGACTTAATTTCTAGTGAAATTTCACAGTCTGATAACATTTAAATAGTAGTGGAACATATTTTAGCCATTTCTAGCCATTAATATAACAACATAAACAAGTATATCAGATAAAGAGTCATTCATTTAGCAAGATTCTATTGATTAGGGCACTAAAAAATTAAATTTAGAATGATAGGGAGATGGAAAGAGGGGAAAAAATAGCTCCAGGATAGAGCTGCCTACTGAGAAGACAAAATCAAGGTAGGAATATCTGAAAGGTGTTAAGAGTTAATGCAGATAATGAGTACTGAAAAGGGGAAATGTCTACTTCCTAATTTGGGTAATATTTGAAGAAACAGTCCTGGACTTAAAGTAACGTTCAGGGCATACATTCATTTAACAATTTGTTAAGTACCTAATATGCACCAGGCACTGTTTTAGGCACTTAGAATACGCAGCACTCACAAGAAACTCTTAATACAGAAGCAGTCTACAACTGCGAGAACAGAAGCACATGCAAAATACCCAGAGGAGATTATGGCCAAACTTATATAGAGCTTGAGTGAGGTGGCAGGGAAAGTCTTTTTGAAAGAAGTGACATCCTATCTGAGTACTTAGAAACAAGACAAAACCAAACCCATGTATAAGAGCCCTCCAGAACTTTCTCTCAATGAAGACTGGATTGGAATTGATCATCTACTGACCTCCACATGTGTTTTTAGAAGCCTACTGTCTATAGAGATGAGAGTGAGTGTGTATGGGCAGGAAAGACACTAGAATCTTGAAAGCCTCTGAAGCCTTTAAAAGAAAAAGAAAATAAATTAAAAACAAAATCCAATGAAGTTTTATGAATCCAAGTTACTGGAGTCCTAATGTTATCTTTGACGATAATACTCTTTGGCTTTATCGGCTTTTGGTTGAGTAAAGATTGAGCAAAATTATATTCTGGAATGTCCAATTTAATAAGAATGAAGAGATATATAATAGGGTGATAATGAAGTAAGTTCTTCCTGAGAGTATTTGGTAGTGTTCCTTGAAAAATGTACCTTTGACTCCAAAGTCTCCAAACATTTACCTATTTTTCTTTTTTTCAAGACACTTTCCTCTAAATCAGTTGATGACTGTAGACCCTAATTTATAAATAAGATAAAGCAACATTTCAGTAATATAGTAGCCTGAATTTAAGCACAAATTCTTTTTTATTATTTATTATGGTATGATTTGGCTAGTGATGTGATTTGAGATAATGAGTTTATTTTGTACCTGAATCTCCTAGCCCTTGAAAAAAGAGCCCTAGCCTCTCTCAAAAAGAGCCCTAATTATGCCCAGTTAGAATCACAAAATGATACCTGCTCTGGTCCTCTCTCCAGGGCAGCATGAGATAACAAAATCTGCACTCACTTCTATTCTGTGGATGTTGTTCCTGGTGAAACCTAATGATGGAACTGCTTCCTTCCCAACGACCACACTACTCTCTTGCCAAGGCAATGGCTTCTGCCCTCCTATCACCTGCATGTGGAGTGATGAACGTTTTGCCCTTTCTAGTCCCTATTCTCCCTTTTTAGGTCTAAGGGTGTATGTGGTGAGGAGGGGAAGGAGAAAAAAAATTTCTTTTACTTTACTAGTTCTCTCTGAATGACCCAGTCATGAAAAGAGAAAGTGCTTTGATTTTACTTTTGAAACTAAGAAATAAATTTTTTTTGCCCAAAATAAACTTCTGAGAAAAAAATAATAATAGTGTTATGTCAACTGATTTTTTGTTTGTCTCCTTTGTCTTAGCTGTCAACCTCATTTGGAGGCCCTGGAACGTGGTGGGGCAACTGGGCAGGGGCATATGAAACAGCTAAATCCATCTGATGCAACACGACAGCAGAACAGGCTGAAATGAGATGACCAATGGGCAACCCTCTGAACGCAGTAATTAATGGATCTGTTACAGTCCTATCTCATACTAAGTTATAAGTTAGGACCTAGTGTCACCTGTATGGTAAGGTGAGAATGTTTTCTCCCTACTCCTTACATTTTCTTCTCTGATGTGGGAGATCAAATGGCATGACACTTCTGGCCTTTAACTGTGTCTTTACTCATAGACACAGATAGAGTAACTTCTCCGAAATCACTAAATTTGTGCAGAATAAACCAGAATGCTTAGCGCCGCTCCTCCTCCTCCACTGACGAACTCCTTCAGGACCAAAGTTTGATGTGGTCAGCCTCCTATGGGGAGAGGGACCAGGCCTGATTTAATTTTATCTATGACTAGGTGGGACATTCTGCTTAACTCTAGGGTTCTGTTAACAGGCCCATGTCCTCCACCTTAACCTTTATTTTTGCTTCCATCTGAGACTCCTTTGTCTCATCTCTCAGTTTGTTTAGAACTTGGGTAGGGAATAAGGTACTATTTCTTGGGCCCCCTCAAAGACCCAAGTCTCCAGTGAAGTCTGCCAAATACAACAGTCTTGAGTAAACTATGCCTTAGGAAGGAAATGTCTCTGTTTTGGAAGAGAAGTGGTCCAGAGAAAGCTGTAGAAACACAGACAACGGATATAAAATTACCTAAGGTGATCTCTGTAGAGAACCAAAGCAACAGTTCAGTAGACTAGACGGAAAATAATAAACTCTCCAAAGGAATTGTCTGAAATACCTGGGGAGGAAACTGGAGTTTTAAAACATGGGCTCAGATATTATAAGGAAGGTGAACCTATAAAACTATAGTATTTGGGACTGACCTGGGTTAAATGTGTGGGGGACAAATGAGTGTGTGCCATTTATTAATCTATCACCTCTTAGCTCCAAACCCACCCTTCCTTCTCTACTTTAAGGTACTGAATCCAGGACTTTATAATGGTTCTCTTTTGCCAGCTGGTCAAAAAGGGGTGCTTAGAGGCCTGCAACTCTGGAATAAGAAGCAGCAACTGACTGTTCCGCATTTTTGTTTTCTGTTTACTACTGGCAGAGAGAAGACTGAGGTAACGTGGAGGCACAGTGTTCCCCACGGCATTCCCTGAAGCATTTACCACCTCCAGGCCAGCCTCAGGGTTCTGTGAGGAGGCCCCAGTGTTCTTCATCCAAGTAGCATACAGTGTATTGTTGTGGACAGTCATGCTCTCCAGTCTGAGGTCATAATCTCAGCCCTATGGAAGTCTTTCTCTAAATTCCTAAATTCCTTCCTGATTCACTTACTTACAATCATAGAGATGGTAGCTATCTTCTTCAGTTGCTACCTCTATTACACCTTCAAATTTTCTTTTATCCCTTTTACCTACTTAATAATCATTATATTTTCCCTGTTCAAAATATTAATGTGAATGTTGTCTTCTCTTTTTTCTCATTTTTTTCAAAATCGATTTTATTGCAGCCAAAACAGTAGAATTAACTGTATGTAATAAACTATTATATATATATAAGTTATAGGGAAGTTATAGGGAATAAAGTTTATTTTGGCAGAGAGTGTTAAAAAAAATTAAAGTTGCATACATTAGTAACACAACTCAACATCCTTAATTTGGTGTAAGTGTGACACATTTTCTTGCTTTCCTGTGTCCTGCGAAATCACCATAACCTAAACTGCTTTATAAAATTGATATGCTAAAATTTAATTTTACTGTTTTCACTTACACTCTGATTCCTTGTATCTTGATTGATACAAGGTCACATTTATAGTAACAGTCCCAATTTCCTAGTAGCTTTTCTCCATTTATTAATTCAGAGTGTCCAATTCCTATAATGTCCAACATCAACACCACAACTGGGTATTTCTGAGATCCCACTAAGTGTCTTATACAGACTTACGAAAAAGTATACTCATAGTTAACATCTCTTTGGCATCAACAGATGCAGAGAGTATCAAACCACAGGGAACCACAATTCCCTAGGGGCCACCACTGGACCTTCATATAATCAAAGCTTTAGGGAATTCTATGGCAAACCACAGTAGGAGTTCTGTTTTGTTCCATTCAGGGAAAAGACTCACAAAGCAATGATCCTGGAGTCCTAAAGTTTTACACAGATTTTAGGGAAACTGCTTTATGATGTTTTTTTACATCTCTCTCCTACTCGGTCTCCATAGGATTTAGACATGTGCCCAACAGGAAGCTGAACAACTGATGGACAACATGTTGAACCTGAGGTTGGCTTTGTCCTTCTGTGGCCAAGGTGCACTTTTTACAACATACTCATCCTTCTTTTTCCCTCAGAATGAGTTCTTCTAAAAGTTCTCTCAATGCACAGGAAAAGTGCCCAACCCAACAGTTTTCCAGACATATTACATTATGTTTGCATCTTACTTAGAACGCTTCCATACTTGTAAAAATGTACAGAGATGTAGAATAGTACGGCTAGACAGTTAAGTATAATTAGAATATAATATGATAGAGGATAGAGAAGGGAGGAAGAGGCAGGAGATAAAGTCATTTAACTAAAAAGGATTTGTTTATGAGTTATACAACTCACACTCACTTTGAAGACAACAAGAAGCAATTTATATTATTTATAAACAGATTTAAATTCAGAGGATAGATTGGGATGGGGCAAAAGGGGAGATTAAAGCAAGAGAACCCCTTATCTCCCACCTGTCTTTCTAAAGGACAGAGACTATCAACAGAATTTGGGCAAATATTGATAAAATACATTAAATTCCTCTTAGAAAAAATGTTCTCTAACACGAAATATGATAGAGAAAGCTGTCCTTTTCACTTAATCTGATTTTTAAAATATAACACTGAATATAATCTCTGTTCTGGCAAAGAACAATGAGTCTGATTTTCAATGGATACAATTCATGACTTTCTCATCAATTTTTAAGAAAAATGACCATACCTTCCAAAGATGATATATGAGAATTCAATATACAAAAACATCAAAATAGGAAGCTATTGTTAAATATAAATAGTTGAATTACTTTCTGGGATGAAACTGAAATAATCTTTCTATGTATGTTAGTTCAGTATATTTCTTAAGGTGCATTTACATGACTGATACCTTTTTTCTAACAGTCACATAACTTGCTTAAGTTTAGATCACTGTCCCTATTTAATGAGAAAAAAACTCATTCATCTATTAGTTTATGAGTATTTACATCTTATGCATATTTACATTAAAACTTTTGTACAACTAAAGAAGCATAAACATATTCTAGTTAGTTGGCTTAAGTGAATATTTTTTTAAAATATGTTGTTAAAGAATAACAACAGGGGCTTCCCTGGTGGTGCAGTGGTTGAGAGTCCACCTAACGATGCAGGGGACACAGGTTCGTGCCCCGGTCCAGGAAGATCCCACATGCCGCGGAGCGGCTGGGCCCGTGAGCCATGGCTGCTGGGCCTGCGCGTCTGGAGCCTGTGCTCTGCAACGGGAGAGGCCACAACAGTGAGAGGCCCGTGTACCGCAAAAAAAAAAAAAACAACAACAACAAAAAGATCTTTATGTACTCAGGTAAACTGTAGTGTTAATAGACTGTACCCAGGACAAATAAGAAAATTCACAATCTCCTATTGTAATGATACACTTCTAAGCCTATATGTAAGAAAAATGTGGATTTTAGGTGATTATTCATATGGCAAAAACATAGTTTACCTTCTGGTGGAGCTGAAAAGTTTCAAAAGATTTTAACTACCTCTTCTTAACTTCTCACTTGACTTTGGTACCAGAACTGCCATTGTGATCCTTGTCTATTTTCTAATCCACAACCAAAGGGTTAATAAACTCTATCCTTTAACCGAAACTCTATCCTTTAACAGAAAATGATAAATGGCAATACCAGAAAGAATGCTACAGGAAGAGGCAAAAAACATGTGCCTGAACTGTCTGTTTCATGAATACAGTCCACCCTCCATTATCCTTGGATTCCACATCCTTGGATTCAAACAACTGCAGATTCAACCAACTGCAGATGAAAAATATTAAAGAAAAAAATTCAGAAAGCAAGACTTGAATTAGCATTTACACTGTTTTTACAACTATTTACATAGTATTTACATTGTATTAAGTTATCTAGAGGTGATTTAAAGTATCATCTCTAGAGAGCTTAAATTTTAAAAAGTATCACCATTTTATATAAGGAACTTGAGCATCTGCAGATTTTGGTATCCATGGAGGTCACAGAACTAATCCCTCTTGAAAGCTGAGAGACAACTACATAAATTTCTGATTTTGCTTTGTCTTCAATTTTTTTTCCAGTTTCTCCCTCTTAGCCCCCACTGCCACCTCTTTCCCCTAATTTCTGGTCATTTGTTTTTGCTATAATAGAATGTGCATTGCTGATAACATAAGAAAATGTTTGTGATAAAATGAGAGTGTATTAGTTTTCTGCTTGCTGCCATGACAAATGACCACAAACTGGATAACTTTAAACACCAGAAGTGTATTCTCTCACAGTTCTGGGGACTAAAAGTCCAGAATCAAAGTGTCAGCATGGCCACTCTCTTTCTGAAGGCTCTAGGGAAGACTGTATTCTTTGCCTCTTCCAACTTTTGGTGGCTACTGGCATTCCTTGACATGTGTACCTATTATTCCTCCTCCGTGGTCTGTCCCCCACAGTCTGCCTCCAAGGTCACATTGCCTCCTCTGCTTTTGTCGGTCTTCTCTGTGTGTCCCTTGTCACTGGATTTAGGGCCTACCTGGAAAACGGAGGATAACCTCCTTACCTCAAGATTCTCAATTTAATTATAGTTGTAAAAACCCATTTTCCAAATAAGATTTGGAAACTTCACAAATTTCAGGATGTGTGGACTTATCTTTTTGGAGGTCATCATTCAACCCAGTACAAATGGCAGGATAAGTAAATGAAACTAATTGACAGAAATGATGTATTTGCATGTGACAAATATTAGTAGATAAAGTCATTATTACTTATATAGTCAATGGGAATTTAATGGATCTAGAGGAGAATAAAATAAACACGTACTAAATAGCTGCTATGTACCAGGCAGAGGGTGAATCCAGGTTTTGTATAGCCTGAGGACCTACTTTTTAGAAAATAATATAAAATTCTGCATACAAAAGTAGATTTGAAAGTGAGTGTATATTTAGAATAAGGAAAGGCTTCATAACAAATTATAAAGTTTTAAAAAGCTGACAAATAGGGGCTTCCCTGGTGGCACAGTGGTTGAGAGTCCACCTGCTGATGCAGGGGACACGGGTTCGTGCCCTGGTCCGGGAAGATCTCACATGCCGCGGAGCGGCTGGGCCCGTAAGCCATGGCCGCTGAGCCTGTGCGTCCGGAGCCTGTGCTCCGCAATGGGAGAGGCCACAACAGTGAGAGGCCCGCGTACCGCAAAAAAAAAAAAAAAGCTGACAAATACCATGAACATAATAAAAATCCAGGAAAACAACCCAGCACTTTTACCATTATTATTAATTACCACTTTTATAACACCTCTGTAATACTTTTTCCCTATAATTTTAGGTTCATTCTCTCTGAGGGAGAGAATAGCATTTGTTCAGATTTTCTCCTTAGGAGTCAAAGGTAGGAGCCACATGTATAATGAGATCTACCATGGTCAGGTTATCACCAGGAACATGGGTAGACATGCAGATGCTGATGACCCAGAACCACCCACAGTCCCAGGACAACCACCTACAATATGATCTGTGTTTCTTCTCTACATCCTGAAAGTAGAACATGCTGAGATTGAAAGTGACCTATGCAAGCGAGGGCCCTGACACTTAAGCTTTGTGGGTTTCATCTTAAATTCACTTTTGGAATCAGGTCTTACATATATTTTATTTTAAGAATTACTTTAAAAGTTTAAAATGGTTGTTTAGTTTGAGATGTAGGATCATAAACTCCAATATGATATTATGAATATTACTTCCAAGTTAGAGCTTTACAAAATTTCAATCACACATGTTGAGTCTAAGAAGATATGATTAGATTTGGCATTAACCTGTGAAACCTACTAGAGAAATAATTAAGATCACTTCCCTTACTAATAAATAATCAAGGACAATGTTTATACCTCAACATATATGTATATGCATATATGCTTTAAATATGCCCATTTTCATAAAACCTTTTCCCTTTTTCAAAAAAAAAAATTACCTATGTGCCATAAATGTGATCACACAGTAAGAAAATAAGGACTGAGAATAACAAAACAGTATTTAAAGTACTGTCTTACAATAGTTCACTTAAGCATGTAAGGTGCACAATGCAGCTCCTAAGAATAAACTAGGAGAGTAATCTGCTTTATGCAAAAAAAAAAAAAAAAAAAGAGGAAATGGCATTCTAAGATACAGCTGCATAGACTATATGATGAATATTCAACATATGAGAAACTGACAAATTTATCTTCACTCCTTCATTAAGCATTTTTGTGACAAGCTGGGTATTCATCCCATTAGGGGTATTTTTTGTGTGTATTCTTTCTGTTTAATGCTTGCTCATGCCCTTTCCTGACATCCTGCAAGACTAGCCTTTTCTTTTCTTTTCCAAATTTCTGATTACTCACATTTTTAGAAACTCATACTCAGAGAACTCTTTTCAATGATAGGAAGATAAAACCTTGGTCAAAACTCTTTACTCCATCACCAATAGCTTGATCTAATAGTTTTTCCCCTCAACCAACCTAAAAAAAAGGTATCAGAAATAAATGTTTTTCATTGGCAAATATATATTCTTAATTATTTTTGCTCACTAGAATATCAATTCCCTTATACTTTCACATTACTCCTAGTTCAAAGAACGATGACTCCTTATTTTATACCAAAGCCTACCACTTCAAAGATTTCAACTTCTCAAAGTATATTATTCTTTTCATACATCTTTTACTCTGTATACAAGACAGAGCATTTGACTGGGGAGGAGGGGAGGGTACCTCATCCAGTTTTAGATCAATCATTAAAATGACATTCATCTAATAGTTCATTGAAATCAATGTCCAAAATGGATTCCTAGTGTTAAGTTGGGAAACAACACAGGTAAAAGGGCTAAACTTTGATCTCTAGAATCCCTAGTATGCCACACTCACTGAGAAGCTTGCTATGAGATTTTTCTGTAAACTGTTGAAGTTTAACAAAGCTGTGCACTAGAAGATTTCATAGTTCCTTTCCAAAATTTGACAAAAAAGAATACTGTCCATGTAAAAAAAAATCTATATGAAACATCATCAGTGTAACATCAGAGCTGTGGCTCCTTCATTTATTATGTATTCAGTGCCTTCTTTATGTATTTCACTGCCCCTGAGTTCACGACCAAACATCAATACATGTTAACACATTTTCAATATTTATAAGCTAAGAGATTAGATCCAAGTGTTATCAATAACAGTCCTGCTAGTCCCTTCATACTCCCCAGCATCTCAATTATACTGCCTACCAAGAGGTATCCTTGGGAATTTATGCAGGCTAACAGTTTTTAAAAATCTAATTTAAGTCTGCTTTAGGGTTAGGATCGCCAAAGGTCTTACTCCCTTGAAATACTTTTCCTAGAAAAGGTTTTGTTGGACACATGACGGAATGTGTAAACAGGTGGCCAGGCTCAAAACTATATTTGCATAGTGTTCATACCAAAGTTAAATACGAATTGCATTGCCTACCAATATAAATAGCACTGACCAGTAAATAAAACAGATAAATGTCAGAAATGCATGTTTGTCTAAACAAAGATGAGTATGAAATGGCACATATTTATAATAAATATCCAGAAAGAGAACAGCCTGTTTCACTGAAAACCAAATAGAATCTACTTAGTTAAAACAAATGTGATGATCTAAGTAAAATGGTTTTTCAAGTGACATTGATTTCCCATTAATAATGTACAAGCATGAAAAAGAATAATATAAAAATCCTTCTATTTATATAAAAAATGCATATCAGACACATTTTTGTAAGTATGTCTAATCATAATTTGATTTGTAAGAATTTAATGGATGCACACTGGCCTACTGTCCTGAAGGAGGAAAGATTTCTCCCTTAATATTACTGTTACAATAAATATTCAATTAACAATACTCGGGCTTCCCTTGTGGCGCAGTGGTTGAGAATCCACCTGCCAATGCAGGGGACACGGGTTCAATCCCTGGTCCAGGAAGATCCCACATGCCACGGAGCAACAGAGCCCATGCACCACAACTACTGAGCCTGCACTCTAGAGCCCGCACACCACAACTACCGAGCCTGCGTGCTGCAACTACTGAAGCCCGTGTGCCTAGAGCCCGTGCTCTGCAATAAGAGAAGCCACCACAGTGAGAAGCCCATGCACCGCAACAAAGAGTTGTCCCCGCTCGCTGCAACTAGAGAAAGCTCACAAGAGCAGCAACAAAGACCCAAAGCAGCCAAAAATAAATAAATGAAATAAATAAATTTATAAAAAAAGAAAAAACAACAATACTCTACCAGAAATGGAAGAAAAAACCTTGGCTACCTGAGAGTTTCCTAGAAAGCATTTTTTAAAAAATATTGACTTGTTATCGAACAATATTTTTTAAATATTAGGCTATTTTATTTTATCATTATAGAGTAAAAATTATTTTACTATTGAAATCTATCTGATTTATGTTCCTAATGTACTGACTTCTAATTAATTAAGGTTTCACTGACTGAAGTCTAAAACGGGCACTTGAATTGTAGTATGTGTTTATGCCCCAACTGGAAGGGTTACTCTACTTGAAAGTGTGGTTTTAATTATTCAATAAGATATTGCCATGATAACAGGTTATCGTCAGCAAGCATCTGCCAAATAATTTTAGTGTTCTAGAAATTTAATTGAATACTGGAATCAGAAGAATCACAGCTCCAACTAGATGTTTTTATGCTTTATTTCACCTTACCTTCATCCACATATACACATCCTAGTACCTCTTCCAAACTAAATATATTCTCTAAATAAAAGACAGGTAGGGGGCTTCCCTGGTGGCGCAGTGCTTGAGAGTCCGCCTGCCGATGCAGGAGACGCGGGTTCGTGCCCCGTTTTGGGAAGATCCCACATGCCGCGGAGCGGCTGGGCCCGTGAGCCATGGCTGCTGAGCCTGCGCGTCCGGAGCCTGTGCTCCGCAAATGGGAGAGGCCACAACAGTGAGAGGCCCGCATAACGCAAGAAAAAAAAAAAAAAAAAAAAAAAAAAGACAGGTAGGGGATGTGTCCTAAACAAAACAAAGATGAAGGTGAGATTGCTGTTTGCCTGACAATAGTGCTGAAAATTGTGATTCAGATTAGTGAAATGTGCTAGAAATGGGTACCAATCAAGTTTTAAGCCACTTCTTTTGGCCAATTCTTTCCTAGGAAGATGGTTTCTCTCTCTTTCTCTCTCTCTCTCTCTCTCTCTCTCTCTCTCACACACACACACACACACACACACACACACACAATGTGACTATCAGGTATCAAATGCTTGAATAGAGAATGCATTCAATCCTCAATATTTTGATAGCTGACCTACTATTAATATGGGCATTGCTTAGAAACAGTCAAATACTTCAACATCGCACTTCCCCAACAACTTCAAATCTCTGTAATCCTAATAAGAATCAGGAAATGAAGTGTTTTATTAAAGAGCTCAAGGAAGCAAAAGCAGAGGTCAAAAGCTGTGTACAAACTCTGTGTTTTTAAATATCACCCAGTAACTACTTATTCCAGCTTCAGATAGAATTCTGTTAAGTATAGATATGATTTTTCTGGTCCACCGTAGATTAAAACCACAAAATTAGAGAAGAAAAGCACATGTTTAAGACACAGAAAAGTCAGCTGATTAAAGACAAATATATATATATAATGTGATATCAAAAATCACTATATGTATATGTCAAATGAAATAACAAAGAATCTCAGTGGTCATTTAGTCTAAGGAGATAATGACCCAATGGCCCCCAAAACTAGTAACAGTACCCATTATACAGTATATATGGATGATGTTCCATCACCTCCAAGTGATTTAATTTGGTTCATTATACTTGCTGTAGATAGATAAATGAGTGCTTTTTAATGAAAATTTTCTGTAGAAAATGGTTTAAAAATATACTCTGATATAAAGTCAAATTTTTGTTGTTATAAAATTTATTTATGAAGAATATTGTACTCATTGATGATAAGTACTCATTAATTGCTGTATCAACTTTAATATCACATACTTTAAAACACAAGCATATACAATCTCATGTACCTACTTTGCTTCATGGACTATTCTCTGAAAACTAAGAAAACAAAAGGATATATTAATACCTTTGGGCCTATCTAGAATAATAGGAAATGTCATGCAAATATCCAGTCTGATTAATGAGCCCCAAACCAATGAGGCTGAAGCAAAAATTAGAGCATAAAGGAAAAACAAATGAAAAAAGAAGGAAAAAAAGGATGGAATAACTTGCCTCAAAGTGTGGCCAAAAAAAGGCAATAACATATTACAGAAAAAGAAGATCCATATTACATGAAATTCATATTACATAAAAGAAGATCACAGAAGGAAGAGTAGGAAGAAGGGAGTAAGGTCCAATATCCTAGGATGGAAGGAAACAATCCAGAATCAGGCCCTTCTTAAATGGAAGGCTCCAGGACTCTCGGAAATCTGACCTATGAAGAAAGGACTTTTAGCACGGTGACCTGAAGGTCAGCCTTCAGACCTCCTCTGAGAAATAGAAAATTACTACCAATGAATACTCTAGCAAAAACCAAAAACACTTTCTGCATTTCTATTGCAAAGTACACAACAATAAGTCTTGCTACTTTGGCTTTAGGAACAATCAAAAAAATGCAACTATTGTGAAATGATGAACTCATAAAAAACCTTGTCCTAAGTATTAGAAGTTGCCCTGTAAAACTGGAAGATGATTAAAGTATCCTCCTTAATCTTTTTCCCAGCTCTAATAATTTCTTTCCTTTCCTTTTGCCGACTGTGTGGAGGACAAAGCCTGTCAAGATTCATGCCTGCAACACAAACACAACCATCTTCCCTCCAGGTCCCAGCCCAACTGTAAATCCATCATTTCAAATGACAATTCCATAGGAAATCAATATCTTGAAAGGAAGATTGCTTCACCCACTGCAGCGTGGACTGCAGGTACAGGCAGTGAATTCAAGAAGACAGACCCATTTGCAGCTGCTGCTCATTCTAGCAGGATTGATTGCAGGTAACTTCCTCAAAGAGGAGGTAGAGGAGCTATTCATTTCTTCTTTTTTTTTCAACTTGTTCCTCTATTTTGGATCTAATAACAGTCCTAAATTATAAACAGCAGCAGGAGATAAACAAATACCCTGGCCCACTCAAAATGTTAAATAATAACTCCACCTGTTGTTTAAAGGTAGGTGTGTTTCCATTCAACATCTCATTTTTTCATATTGCACATTACTAACAGTGACTGTGAGTCACTGATGTTACATCTCAGGATACTCCATCCAAAAAACTGCTAACGTCCCAACTCATGAAGCTTCTTTGAACACTGTAATCAAACACAACCTAAAAACCTTAAAAGCTTAAAACCTGAGATTTTTCCTGCTTCCAATATTTTAAAACGATATTACATATTTGTGAAATATTTTACTTTTCAATTTTTTATTTTTTCTGAGTATGTATAATACATGATAATTGAAGACTCAGAAGGGAAAAAGAAAAATGGTTCAGTGTAAGCCATCTCTGAGAGATAATCATTATTATATCAATTTATTTCCTTCTAATCTTTTTCTATACAATTGTTTTTAGTTAATCTCATACTGAGGATGCAATCTTATGTCTTTTATAAAACCTTTCAAAACACAAACATTCTCCATAATCATGGACACATCATCAATATATTTCAGGATTGTATAACAATTTATTCTGCACAGTATTTTATATAATATTTTTTATTTTAAAATGTATTTATTACTATAATTAATCATCTCACTGCTGATATTTAAGTTGTATCTAATATAGAATTTTGTTTTTAGACATAACCTCTGAGATAAACACTGGAACATATTTCAAAGAACTCTGACACATAGTAAGAAATCACTTTCTAAAAGGGTTGCTGGTATGATTTTAGATCCATATTTTTTTAAATACCTTTTTGCTGATCCCTGATGTATATCATCAGAACTGCCCAGATATCTTTAGGTCAGTGTATGAAATATGTTTTCTCTAAGAAGACTTGAAATGGAGGATGGTTCTATATTACTGACTAAAGCCAAAGAGCAAAGTGACAATCAGTTTAATCCTCCAAAATTTGTCTTATGGCATATTGAGTTGTTAGGCTCCCTAATACCACAGCTTAATAGTGACCCCATGAAAGTATAGGCAGTATTCTCCACTCTTCCCTCAAGAGCACCCTAAGTATGAAGGAAAAGAAAGAAAAGAGAGAGAATATGGAAAATTAGGAACCGCATCAGACACAATGAATACTTCCACCTCAGACTCACTAAGGTCAGGAAGAGGAAAAAGAACTAACAATTATTAAGTACATGGTGAGAATGAGTTCCCACTCCATGTTAGTTCTTCATATGTACTTTCATTTGACCAATTTTCTAACTTTAAGAAGAAGCTGAATAGTGTTAAATGGAAAGAATGGTGACATGACAGCCAAGCTAGGGGTTTGAGAGTTGGCGCTAACAAGCTCTGTGGCCATAGACAAGCCAGATGATCCTCCTGATTATTAGTGTCTTTTAGAACTGCTTGGTTAGGAAAATTAATGTCTCTAAGTTTCTGCAGCGTTTCAAAATTCTGTGGTTCTCTGTTCTAATTTATACGTATCAGGATAAAACCTGTAGATTTTTTTGTCTCATTTTTCTTACTGTTCTCTGCTCATATATTCAAAGATATTCATTGCCAAAGGTGGCGAATGGGATATAGACCAAAACAAATAATTCAAATGGATTCTTTAAGCACATTGCGTAGATGTAGGTCTGAAGGTCAAAGCTCTTTCCGTTTGTGAGACTCAGCCACTTGAAAAGGGATGATGTCTACTAGAATTTTAAAAATCTGGCTTTGCTTTTCTTATCAGGACCAAAGAGTGACTCAGAGTAAAGTTTTATAGCATTGCTTTTCAAACTGCTGGTCAAGGCCCACAAGAAGGTCATGAAATCACTTTCCTAAGTCTACACTAGTATTATTTTTTTTGTTGTTCGTTTTTGTTTTTGTCTTTTTTCCCCCTAATGAAATGGAATAGATTACATTGCAATTCACAAGAGTAAGGTAAGTGTGTGATATCTGGAGTTGATAAGAAAATGCATTTCTCACAAAGAGTTTCTATCAAAAATTTTTGAAAAATACAAGTTTAAATTATAAACTACATTGGGACGGGAGGAGCAACATGTTTATGTATTGTCCAGAACCTTTGTATGTGCCTGTGTGGAATGGGAAAGAGAGTTTGGAGAAGCTTGGGGAACAACAGCTACATGCAATTGTTAAACTGTTGTCCCTGGCTCTTCCTTTTCTCAATGAAGGCCTGAAACCCAGAGAAATGGAGTCTATAGAGACCACCAAACTTTAATGAGAATATGAAGGCAGAAAAAGATCCACTTCTTGTCTGGATTTTGGAGAGAGGCAGCCTAGCAGTGTGATGCTTAACATGGAGCTGCTGCTTTTGAGTATAAATTACAGCAGAACATGTCCAGACAGAGGAATATCTTGAAATTCATGCCCACTCCATCACCCTTTCTTGAATTCTGCGGGATATGGAGAGAATCCAAGAAGACTCTCCGGTCCAAGTAAGGCACAGAAATAAGGTAAAAATTAAGATATGGCATCCCTGAAGGTTAAGAGGATGAGGATTGGGTTGAGGTGGGAAGAGGGAGGACTTACAGCACAGAATAAGCTTTCCAGAATAATCACTGCATTTTGCAGACACTGACAGAACAGATGGCAAGTTATTACAGCAGTGAACACAACAGATAGGAACCCCAGACCATATTCTCTCCCTCCAATGTCAGGAAGATATATGGAAGCACCCAAGAACGTAGATCATCCTAGGGAAGAAGAGTAGGAAAGGAGCCTTGAAGTTGCCTGCATTGATCCAGAAGATACTATTTAAACTGGAAGCTACCTTGATTTGGCAAGAATGTTTTCCATCATAATGGAAATGAGGGTTTGGAATACATGTTAAGATCATTTAAACAGAAATAACAAATCTGAGTTGGTAACATTTTTTTTGCTTCTATATCCCTCTTGTGTTAGATTTTAAACACTTTTAAAAGCATAAAATGTCTTGTTGTTTGTTCTTAAATCACTTTTAGTTCTTAGGCCAATATCTTCCATGTAATTGCTGCTCAATAAATGCTGCTTTCTGGGTTTCCCAACCATTTTATTGGCATAGCATACATAAAAATTGGTATTTATATTGTATGCTCAGTAAAGTGGAAGAGGCTGACCAGCCCAAAGTCTGGGTCCACCGCATGCCCCACTGATATATCTGAAGATTGAGAGAATCAACCAATGATTGCACAGTCGTGACAAAGCATGTGGTCTACTGTATTACTAAATACACTTTGCATAGTGGATTAAACTTGTTTGTGTGATACTTAACATGGTACCACATATATATAATACCACATTTACTAAAGCACACACAAATATTGCTAATAAATGTCTGTGGTGTCTTAAGGCAATCAAATCTTTCAACATCTTGTAAACATTTAGAAAACTTCTGTTCACATGTTTCTACAGTGATCCGTGTGTATCAGCACATCAGGCTGATAATGCTGTATAGCATGCAAGTACTTAAGAGATTAATTCAGAATTTATGCCATGTATGAACCATTATTTTTCTTGAATGTTTCATAAATAATCATCAACACTTCCCTGCTTAGCAATGGCTTCATGAACAAGCCCCTGAACAAGTACATAGAAATGTCAGAGGTCCTGTTGTAATCAATTACAAATAGGTTATATATTATTTTTTCTATTGCTTCTAAATGCCATGATGATTTTTCCTGTTTTGAAGTGTGCTTTTGTTACTCTAAAAAGCCATTTGAGCTATTTTTAAATTTAAAAGTATATTTTACTGGGTAACCACATTGATTCTTTTGCTCTCTGGTAAATAAACAATGTTCATTTTTAACGATCTATTGTTTTTCCAGGAGATAATGAAAATATTAAAATAACTGTCTTGCTGGAACTCAGGTCAATCAACTATAAATGAAGATACAATACAGAATTTTGGCTAAACATAATATTCCATAATGAATTAGATAATAGAAAAATTTACTTCTAGAAGTTGCCTTTTCCAAGTGTAACGGCAGGAGATAGGATAGGGCATGATTTTCTTATAATAATTAGTCAAGAATCCAGCCATATGGATTTACTGATTTCAACTAAATGTTCAAAACACTGTGAAAAAGAAATTTAATTACTTTTTTGAAGGTGAATCTTTTACCTGAACCGTAGTTTAGTACCTTACAAGCATATTAATTTAATAAAGGTATTCCTATTATTGTCAGTGGTCTCTGGAAACAACTTACAAGGCCCTATCCCAGTACCACCTTCTCCTCAAAGCCTTCCCTGATCCTCCAACTCAGAAACTGACCTGTCCCTCTTCTCAACTCCAGCAGCACATAGCATCTGGACCACTCATATAGCACCTATGATATGTGTCCTTACAAAATGATTCAAGAAAAGAGAGCATTAATCCCAAAATGGAAGGATATCAGAATATCTTAAATTATTCAACAAAGGTCATGGCCCGTATTTAGAGATCCTTTAGATCATTTGTATTTTAAACATCTGTTCCAAAGGAAACCAGAAAGCTGAATATTGTTAGATCTAACAGAAATAACAAAGTGCTTTAGCCATCATGGTTTTAAGTTTCTCATTTTTAAGGCTTCAGTTCATGAATATTTTATTTATTAATATATACACCAAAGAAGTAATCTACATATGCATGTGTGAATTCATAGCAATGTGGCTTGGTCTTTTGTGCAAAGTAGACTTGTACTTTACTTGCCAACATTAAAATGGCTGTACTAAACAATAAAGTCATTTGTAATGAAAAGTGTATTTCTCCAAAACAAAAAATGTATTGGCAATGCTTGACAACATGTTTATAACCCTTTAGTAAACACATTAATTCCACATACAGTTTCTTATTTTCACTTCCTCTCTCTTTTTTCATAACGACGAGTTAAATTTTCATTGCAACCAATGTATAAGGCTGGATAATCCCAGTGAATAAATTATATAAGGCACGCTAAGGGTTTAGCACAGTGGTTAGCTCCCCCTAAGTGCTCAATAAAGGGTTGCTCTAATAGAAGTCTTACTTTGGCTGCACATGTCAGAAATCTACTTAGAACAGCCTAAGGGACAAAAACAGATCTTCCAAATGACATTAGTTTGTTTTATGAAATCCAAAGAATAAGTGGACAACCAAGTTATGGGAAAAACAAAGAAGCATCTGGATCTTAGGGAAGAAAATGAGACTAAGAACTTAACACCATTAGATTACTCAGTTCTTCTTCTCTTCTCACACCAGTTTCATTCCTTCCGGTTGCACATGCCTTTCTCAACATACACTACCATATCAACAAGCAATTCCACTCCTGCGTATTTACTCAAGTGAAATAAAAACTTAGATTACACAAAAACCCCATACACAAATTATTATAGCAAGTTTATACATAATTACCTAAAACCAGAAACAACACAAATGTCTTCAACCAAAGAATGAAGAAGCAAACTATGGTACTGGTACACCCACATGCTGGAACATTACTCAGCAATTAGCAATAAAAGAACAAACTATGATAAATGCAACAACATGTATGCATCTTAAATGTATTTTATTAAGTGAAAGAACTCAAGACTCAAAAGACATACTATATGACTCCATTTATATGACATTTTTGTAAATACAAAACTATACAGACAGAAGATAAATCAGTGGTTGCCAGGGATTGGTGTAGGGGAAATTCTCAACTACAAAGGAGTACAGAGGAATTTGGCAGATGGGAGTGCTAGAACTATTTCCATATCTTGATTGTGGTGACATTTACAAGATTTATGCATTGCTTAAAATCCACAGGACTGTACACTAAAATGGGTAAATTTTACTTTATGTAAATTACACCTTAGAAATTTTTGAGAAAGAAAAGATAAGAATGGCTTAGAAAAAAGAAAAGATAAATATTGAAGAGATAAAATACTGAAGATGTTGTCCTGGAAAGCCAATCCAAGATACAAACCACAGGAATCCCTAAAACAAAAAACCAAAGGAAGAGAACAGAATACTAAAATTAATATTCAAGAAAACTATCCTGAAATACAGATTTGAAACTGCATATTAAAAGAGCACACGTGTACTTAACAATTTAGATTGAGAACTACTATATCAAAGGTACACTCTAGTAAAATTACCAAACTTTAAAGGGAAAAAAATCTTGGGCTTTTTTTTAAAAAAGGAAAACATTTATTTTACAAGGAAAATAAAATTAGATTATCAGACTTTGATGGCAAAATGCTTTATGCCAGAAGAAAATGGAATAATATATTTGAGAATCTCCATGACAGAATCCATTTCATATCCAGCAAAACTGTCTTTCAAATATAAAGGGCATATGACAAACTAATATCAACATTCAAGAATTCAGGAATGTTCTCATGAGCACTTCCTTAGGAATCTACTAGGGAGGGAAAGAATTCTGACAACCAAAATGAGAAATATCAACATAAGCACTGACAGTGAGCATTATGTTTATAACTACATTTATAACCAAAAGTAAATGAATTAAGTTTAAAGGAAAAAATATAGTATGTAATTGTTATATACTCAGACCTTACAGGTATAGTTTAACTACTAAAAAATGAGCAAGGAATGAGGATAGCGTATGTAAAAATCACATATAACTGTGTTCTGTAATCATATTGATAGTCATCATATTAGTATTGTCATTCTAAGACTGTTGTATGTATAATTTAGGATAAAGAAAATAAGAAGTTATAGCACAATTCTAATGCTATCATCCCCTATGTCCTTGAGGAAAGGTTAAGTAAAAACCCTGTAGTACTTAAATTGATTTGAAAATATCAAGATAAACCCACAAGATATATCATCTTTGGATAGGTGTATATTTAAAGATATATATTTCTGGGTTTTTCTCATCTCTGCCTACATAATTAACTTTATTAAAATGCCTAGAAACAATGACCAGCCCAAGATAAATAAGCATCCCTAACATCCAGACTTTAATCTTGAAATTCAACTTTCCACGAAACAATCCAGTTTGATTTCTCAGAAAAAGTCTGATTCTAGGACTTAGATAGGAAATATATAAGATAAGCCCAGAAAATCTTGTCAAACCAGATAGTAGAATAGAAAGTAAGCAATCAAAAACTAGTAGAGTCCTGTCAGAACATGCCAAATGGAAGAGGCTCCCACTGGTCAAAAATGAGACAACTGAGCTTCAAGAAGATGATTATGCCAGGCTTCCCTGGTGGCCAGTGGTTAAGAATCCACCTGCCAATACAGGGGACACGGGTTCAAGCCCTGGTCCAGGAAGATCCCACATGCCGCGGAGCAACTAAGCCCATGCACCACAACTACTGAGCCTGTGCTCTAGAGCCTGCAAGCCACAACTACTGAGCCTGCGTGCCACAACTACTGAAGCCCACATGCCTAGAGCCCGTGCTCCACAATGAGAGAAGCCACCGCAATGAGAAGACCGCACACCACAACGAAGAGTTGCCCCTGCTCACTGCAACTAGAGAAAGCCCGCACACAGCAACCAAGACCCAATGCAGCCAAAAATAAATTAAATAAATTTATTAAAAAAAAAAGATGATAATGCCAACAGATTGAAACACATCAAAATACATTTAAAACTATAAGTCTATAAAGATAGAGGAAAAAAGCCAGTGGGTCTCTAGAAGATGACTGGAAATCAATTCACTATCCTGGAAACTGGTAAATTAAGAAAAGTAAGTAAGCATCTATACTGCCTTCCTTACATGAATTGTACCATTGGGTAATTACCTTAACAGATGAGGAACAGCAACTCTTCATAAAATTATTCCATCTGATAAATGAAAATAAAATACTAACATTAGAATATCACCATGTCCGAAGGCATTAGCATGAATGGTTGCTAGCATTATAACACAGGAGTTACAGAGAGGGAAAAAGTCTGGCGGTGGGGGACGGCGGGGACTAAGAGAAAACCAGACATTATGTGTCTCCTAATAAAAAACAATAGGTTTGCAAAGGGATCTAACCCATCAAGCCTTCGGAACCATCTGCCAATATGCAAGAAGTCAGAGGGCAGAGGAATGTGATGAATAGCAAAGTACTAAGTATGAAATTACTAATCCAAACTGGGAAATTCTGTAGGTTAAAATGAACTAAGTTCTTCAACAAATGAATTCCAAAGAAGAAACAGATATAGAGAGAAACTATATGCTAAAAGACATAATAGGCACAGACAATATGCAAACAAGGTATAAGAGTATAGTTTAGGGATGCACACTTGGGTAATAAATTGATAAAGAAACTCAAGGGAGTGATTAATATAAAAATCAAGGTAGTGAAATTGATCCTATATTACTCTTCCTTTCCAAACTTATCTTTGCTGATTTTTTCAAGCTAGATTTTGGATTTCTTTAAGTACTGCTGGTACAGTATGAATTAGATATTATCCTGTTTGTTGCTGTACTTAATAAATATTCATTAATTAGGTGAATGAATACATTCAGCCTCTGGATCCCTGTTACTATGCTCTACTTTTTTCCTCATAGTAATTTTCACCTCCTAGTATACTATGTAATATACTCATTTATTATATTTATTGTTTAATGTCCATCTTCCTCTGATAAAACAAGCTCCTCAGGAGCTGGAATCTCTATTTTGTTCACTGATATTTCCTAGTGCCTAGAACATTGGTACTTAATAGGCACTCAGTACATAATTGTGAAATGAATGAATGAATGACCAGAAGAAATATTCACTGAATATACTAGTTACAACTTTAAAATACTTTTTCCTCAAAAAATATTTTGCAAAGTACTTATTATAAAAATATATATGCTTCCTCTAACAGATATTATTAATTCCTACAATCATGTATACATCCAAGCTGACTAAACAACAGCCTACTACAAAGAGGAAACCAATACAAGATTCCTTCTTGAAATATGTTCAGGAAGTCTAAGATCAGTGGAAACAAGAGAATATGTGCTCCTCTATAATTGGCTTTTGAGTAAGGACACTGTCTTACAGAAAGGCTCCAACTTAGTCATCATCAGTTTATCAAGCATATTAGTTGTTCTGGAAGAAAGAACAAAATAACATTAACTTGGATAAATTAAATATTATTTGTCATTTTAATACACCAAATAACAAACAATATAATTTTAAATGAACTTGACTTAATATATACTAATAAGACAGTCTACTATTATGGTGGTCTTAAAAACAGTACCTGCAAACAGCACTTTGTAGTTTTCATTGGAGCCTCACCACAACCCTAAGAGCTAGGGAGAATACATATGACCCTCATTTCAAGGATCAGGAAACTGAATCCTAGAAAATTTAAGTGACTAATAGTACTTGAATACATGTTTTGGAACTTATTTCTTTCTGAAGAAGCAAGAAATTAAACAAAAAGCAAATATTCGGAGTCAGAAGTAGATTTCTACTCTGTAATTACTTGCTGTGGAAACATCAGCCAATGAAATATCTACTCTAAACCTCAATTCAACATCTTTTTATTTGTCACTATGCAGAAAAGGATAAAGAAACTGCCACGCATCAAAGGAAGTCTATTATCCAATTATCTATATATTGAAAATATACTAAGGTTTGTTATTTATATTGATTCTTAGGGGTTTCTCTGGAACTTGACATTGTTCTCTATTTTTCCTTCTGCTAGCAAGATGCCTCTAGATCTAAGAATTCACTATTGTATAATTTATCCCTCTGCTGCCCCCCAACTGGACTGCTGAAGCTGGGCCAGTCACTTGGCACTGTGCTGTGAAACTGCTAAGATAGTAAGGCTCTATTGTTCTACCTCTCTTATCTTTCCTCTCTTCAAATGCATCTGTGGCCAATGATAGAACTTTCAGGTCAATCCTATTCCACCCATATGCCCCACCTCCAGTGCCTAAGCCCTCAATTTTTTGGAGTTGTATAAAAATTAACCTTGGTAAAGAACCAGCTAGGTCACAAAGTTCCTGTCTTCCTATTTTTCCTCTCTTGTGCCCTTTTTGGCTAGTAGCCTCCTTAACATCCTGTCATTCCCTAAGGAACACTGGCTCTGATCAATTTTACAAACATTTCTTGAGTGCCTTCTGCACTGGCAATACTAAGGTGCTAGGAATACAAAGATATGTAGAGCACAGTCTGTACCCTTAAGGAAATTTTGTTTATTAGGGGAGAAAGATAATTAAAGGGATCATATTGCTATAATTCAATATATACAGTGGTTAAAGGTAAGCTCAAGGTTTTATGAAAACAGAGAGGAGAAATAATTAACCACTCTAAAGGTAGGAATCACATTAATAAAGGCTACAGGAGAAATGAAATCTGCTCTTGCAGCACAAGTAGGAATTAGCAGGTGAAGAAGAGTATTACAGGTGTGAAAATAACATGAGTAACTGCATAGAAGCATGATGCCAAAGGTTTTGTTCAGGTTACAAGCAGTTGCGTATTTATGGAGCATAAAATGTGCTTGAGTTTTGGACACGTGCATTCAAGGCGCCTTTGGGATGATTAAATAGAAATGTTTATCAGAAACAAGAAAAGTCAAGATTAAATATTTGGTAGCCACTAATAGTATAGCAAGATGAAAATAAGCACAATGAAGAAAAATCAAATAAGGTAAGGAGGAGACAGAGCACTGTTATTTTATATAGCATAGTCAGGAAGTGCCTCACTTTTCAGGTGATTTTTGAGCAGAGATCTAAAGTGAGAAGGTGAGTTACATGAATGTCTCAGGACAGAGATTTCCAGGATTAAGAAACAGCAAATGCAAAGGCCTTGAGTTAAGGGTGTGCTTGGATTATTTGAAGACCAATGGGTTACATCAAACAGAATCTTAATGGCCATTATACAGACTTCGCTATACGGAATCTTACCCTGAACAATACTGAAATCCAGTAGAAGTTTAGATTGGAAAAGTAATATGATTTATGTTTTAACAAATTTACTCTGGCTATTGCCTATGGAATCTACTATGGGGCAAGGGGCAAAAGCAGAGGGTTTTTTTGTTTTGTTTTTGTTTTAGGAAGCTATACCATTAATTCATGAAAGAATGATGGTAATTTAGAATGTTAATAAGAAATGGTAGGATTCTGGGTACCTTTTGAAAGTAGAGCTCTCAGGATCTTCTGAGTTTGAGTATGTGAGAAAGGATAAAATTAAGGTTCAAAACATAATGAAAAGTCTCAAATAAGAAAGACCAGTCAGTGAAAAAGGAAAACAAGGTAAGAATGATGACACAGCAGTTCTAAGAGGAAAGATTATAGTGATACTGGATCTAGTCCCTGCTATTGAGAAACTAATGAATAAAATAATTTAATAATATTTCCCATTTTTGCTAGTACTTTAAAGTTTTCAAACATTTTCACATAAAAGATTTCACTGTATAGCACCTCACATTGACCAAGTGACCTGTTCAAGTTGAACTTCAATAATTACAAAACTGAGGGTCAGAGAATGAGTGAATTCAGAGATTGTCCAAGGCCAAACTATTTGACTGAAGGTCTCTTTACAGTGTTCTTTACGTTTTCATACATGAATATATTTGTAAACACATACGTATATATATAGAACAGTGTGAATACTGAACCGTTGAGGGGAAAACACTACAGAGTATAGGGATTAGTCAATGACATAAAAACATACAGTAAGTACCTAGTGAAGTTTAAAACCAAGGAAGGAACAGAAGTATAGGGAAAG
>NW_006775459.1:1913327-1932030 GCF_000442215.2 Lipotes vexillifer
CAAATTGGCTACCATATGAAGTATTTAAACAATACCATCCTCCAACAACACAGGGCAAAATCAGCTTTAGCACATGATTATAGGCATTTTTCTCTCAGACTTAGGTGATGGGAAGATCTTTCACTAAGGAAAAAGGACTATAAGCCCTAGGAGAGATGCAGAGGTAAATACATATAGTCAGTATCTTTATATCAGAGCTAATTCTGGTAAAGCCTGTGGAACATTCCCATTCATGTTACTTTCCTGTTCTTCTCTGTTGCATCTATGAATTAAAGTAAAACTTTAAACCAAAGTTTAAAAAAAAAAAAAAAAGGTGACACAAAGGAAGTACACTTGTTTAAGGAAAGTTTATAGAAGGAGAATATAACAATATTACCTAAAACAGTAGAAGAGAAAAAAGGATAAAAATATCTGTTGGACTTAACAATTTTGAAGCTGCTCTACTTTGCCAAAGCAGTTTCATTGAAGTGGCAAGGGAGAAATCAGATTGCAATGGGTTGGAGGGTGAATGGAGCCCAAGGAATGAGAGATAACACTAAATGTTACCATTTCAAAACTCAACAGAGAGGAAAGAAGAGGGTTATGGTTGTTGAATATTTGGAGTAAAAAGATTTAATCAGTCATGTGATGCGATTTAGAACCAGAAAAGATCCAGGGTCATCTCTTTTAATCCAGAGTTTCAAAGACGCCCCAGTGAAATGCGTCATTTCCTTTTCCAGTCATCAAGATTTAAATGTCAGTGTTCCCTGGAACCTGAGTCAAGGAGAGAACTCCAGAACAACTCAACTATTCAGCAATTATCCAAACAGAAGCATAATGGATCCAAAGAGTCACCATAGCACTACCTAAACTGTCTTTTGGGAAAATGATACATCCATTAAATTTGTATGACATGGGTCCAGTGGTTGGGACTTCTTCCAGTGCAGGGGGTGCAGGTTTGATCCCTGGTTGGGGAGCTGGGGTCCCACATGCCTTGTGGCCAAAAGACCAAAAAAACACAAAACAGAAGCAATATTGTAACAAATTCAATAAAGACTTTTTAAAAAATGGTCCATATGAAAAAAAATCTTTAAAAAAAATTTGTATGACATTTTATTCAGTTGTACTAATACCTAGTCTAGTAGCTTCGCCTGATAAATCATCTGTTCAGCTTCAGCTTTTGCTAAGCAGATAAAAAAGTTAAATTCCATAAAATAAGCATGCATCTTACTTTCACTTATTTAAATGAGATTGACACAGATTAAAAGATTATTTAATTATAGTGGTCTCAATAAGACCTTAATATTTTTCAACTTTTAATCAAGTACAATCTAACATAGATAGATTATGCAATACCCCCCTAAATGTTCATATATTAACTTGTGTTTTTACATTATCCTCCCATTAAGAACAAACAGAATAACAGTCATAAAAATTTTTTAATGGAAGGAATTTTAGAGACATCATATCCAAAAACCTTCATATTTATAAATGAGGAAACAAGCTCAGGAAATCTTCCTGGTCAGGCTAAGATTATATAAATACCAGTAGAAACAAGATGAAAATATAGATTCCCAGATTTCAGTAGTTTTCTTCCCACAACTGCAATCTATAATTCTTTTAAGTCATCTCTGAAAAAAGTACTGGGATACCATCACCAAAATTAAATATCTAAAATGTACTGACTCCCTTTCTATATATGGCTATAGGCATTATTCCCAGCAACTCTAAGAGACAGGTACTATTATTACCCCAATTTACAGGTTGAGAAACTAAGCCTTAAAGACCCTGAGCAACTTTTCCATGGCCACTCAGATAGCAACTGGTAAAAATGGAATGGCATCTCAGGCTCTTGGCAGTGTGCTCATTTCCTGATTCAGACTAAGCAGCTTTCAAGACTTAATTCAGAAAGCATTAATTGAAAAGCTACTACCAGGAAGGCATTATCTTGGAAGTTGAGTAAGATATGTAAGATACAGAGCTTAAAAGCCTATGCATGCACCACTAACTGTAATACAGAGTAAAATGGGTAAAGGGTGTTTAGGGAGGAAAAAATAAAGCAAAGCACACAGAAGAGACAGCAATTTCAGGGCTGGGGGTGAACATGAAACTAGTCAATACTACCTTATAAACTGCTGAGATCTGCTTTGAACCAATCTGCACCAGCAGAGCCCAACGGATATAAAAATATTTCCCTTTAATGTTTTTATATGTTTGTCACCCAATTCAACTTTTTTTCCACACTATACTCAACACAGCCACTTCTAGATTTAGTTAGCACTCAAGGCATTTTTTTTTCAATAAATTTGTTTTATTTATTTCTTTTATTTTTGGCTGCGTTGGGTCTTCATTGCTGCATGAGGGCTTTCTCTAGTTGCATCAAGCAGGGGCTACTCGTCATTGCGGTGTGAAGGCTTCTCATTGCGGTGCCTTCTCTTGTGGCGGAGCACAGTCTCTAGGCACACGGGCTTCAGTGGTTGTGGCTCACGGGCTCTAGAGCACAGGCTCAGTAGTTGTGGTGCACGGGCTTAGTTGCTCTGCGGCATGTGGGATCTTCCCAGACCAGGGCTCAAACCCGTGTCCCCTGCATTAGCAGGTGGATTCTTAACCACTGTGTCACCAGGGAAGTCCTCAAGGCATTTTCTTTTAATGCCCATGGTGAAGAGGTTAAAAAGTATGCAGTAAATAAATCAGCTGTGCAAAAGCTCTCTTAATACATCAAAGAATCTTTACAGAAAGTTATTAGAGTCCTCAAAGTCTCCATAAAATAATCTATTTACATTCACTGTCCACTTAAGTGGCAACCTCTAAATTTATGAGTTAGCTACTTGCTGAAATATCATATAATTTGCTGAGTGTTAATTTCTTAGATGACCCTGGTCCTGTAAGAAAAGTGCAAGCAAGAGGCAAAGAAACTAATACATCCCATTTCTGAACTCTTAGATACTAACCCAGACCACTCAAGAATCACTGTGCCCTCAATAGTGTTTTTTCACAAATGTTTATACTATGATATATTGAAGAGTAGAGAACACACCTCTAATTTTTCTTTACGGCCCTATATTTTAGCTATATTTTTCTTCAACTAATTGTTACCAAATACGTTTTACTTTTAAATACCAACTTGCAAAATAAACTACATACATTAAAAAAAAAAAGTCAATCGAAAAGCCATTGTTTTCTCCATTTTCTTACTCCATTTTCTTACTATAAACATTACTGTTGCAAGCTAATTCATGCTAAGTATGAGTGTGTGGAGGTGAAAATAGTATTGTTTCCTTTTTATTTCAAGAGTGGTCTATCCAAGCTTCCACTTCAACTATTTGATTGTTTTCCCCAGCGTTGAACAAGGGGAGCTCTGCATCCCTCCCCAGTGTACAGAGTTCTGACCCCTAAGAAGGTGGAAGTACAAGGGAAAGCTTTAGCATATGCTGCTTGGCCAAACATCTCCAGAGTCTCTCATAAATAAGAGAGGGCTTGAAGCATCTCTCTACACCAATGTTGGCCAAACTACCCTCATTTGCATACTGAGGTCCTGACTTTTATCTCTGTAACACCTAGACTCATATACTTCATATTTTAATTTAAATGGTATCATTAATTTTACTTAAATAAAATTCACTTAAAAAACTTTCTACCATTATTGTAAATGAAAAATCAATATCATGTGTCATTAAAACTGTCATAAACATCTTGCTAGATGCAGATGCTTGCCAAGGCCTGCTTCCCAATTATTAAATAGGGAGATAGCAAGTGTTGGTGAGCTATTTAAGACACATTAACACCACACTGAAGTCTGGTTGTTTTTTGTTTTTGTTTTTTTTCTCCTTATTCTAATTAGGAAGAATATTGCAAAGAAAGTGCTTCTCTTTCTAAAATCTGGCTCAGTGTTTTTAAATGTTGTGCCCATGTACCTTCTAAAATCATCTCAACTTCCTCCAGGCAGCCAGGTGGCACTCTGAGAACACTGCTGTAAATTATTCAGATTTTCATAAGCCCAAACCCTGCCACTTCAAATTCATCCATAATTCAGTAGCACTGTTGTCATCTACAATCTTATCTGAGCTCTCCTTTCCCTCTCCCCACCCACTCTGTCTTTACTGTGCTCTTCTCAGAGCAGGATTAGTCTTGTTTGGACACTCCTTCCCACTGTGTTCCATGGGCAGGTAGCAGTCACCATTACCTAGCAAATTTCTAGCTCAATCCTAAGTTCAAAAAAATAATGGTGGGTCCCATATCTATCTGCTCATACTGCCTCTAGATTTACTTTTTCATTTCAGTGTTCTACTTTCAAAGGTTTAGACGTTTCTCATAAATGATGAGATGCCTAAAAAGCCTGTCTTCCTTAACATGAACTATTTTCCTTCATTCTACTTGTTAATAACTCTATGTTCCACTTGGAAACAAAGTTCATATTCTCAGCTCTGGAATAACTATATTGCTCATTCTAATTTTTACAAACTCTAACTTTGGATATGAGATTTTTCTCATCCATAATATTCTTAAAATATAAATTTCCCACATGGTATATTTTCTACTAGAAAATAGTCAAATAATGCCAGCACAATACATACTTTCCTTTGGAAACTACAGGTAGAGCTGTGTGACCTGATAAAGAAATGCTGGCAGTCAAATGAAGATGTTGTATACTATCCTTATTGTAACCTCCTTCCCAATTATCCCAGTTTTTAAAAAAATCAAATTTAACATTGTTGAAAACTCAGTATCGATAAAAAATAATGAGTTAGTGGCCAGGATTAGTTGTAGTATATGCACTTGGGTCATTTTTTCACACAACCAAACTTCTGTCAGGGTATTTCCTAAACATTACATGTGATCAAATGGCTTTTCACCCATTTTATGGGCTTTTAAAGGCTCACCACAATTTCATTTACAGCTATTATTTCTAATACAGTTGGGCACTGACCTGATGACCCATCAGATCAACCAGAATACAAAATAAAGGACACATACTGGTCAACTGCTAGCTGGCAAATCCCTCAGTGACCGAGTCATGAGTGAACTAAACGCACTCAGCAAGTATACAGGAAAAGATTAATGGAAGAGGAAGAAAATCTTCAGCTAATGCCACAGTAAAACTAGCTATTCTACAGAGACATTAAACACAAAATTCGGCCACACTGGCACAGAACTCTATACTGGGGCATTAACCGCTTTCAGACAACTCAAATATTCTTTCTCTAATTAATAAACGGTGCCTACATTTAACAGAGTCAATGATTTGAGCTGAAAATAAAATACACATTGTATTGAGATGACCCGAATATCAATAACTCATTAAAATGATCTCAGAATGAGGGAGTTTTTTCACATAGGGGAAAAATTGTAAGAAAGAGGCAATTAGATGATAGATATGGTATTCCTGTGGTGAGCTACTGCAGCAGCTCATCATATTTACCCAGGTATCTCTTTAAGGTCTTATTTGTGAAAGGTTGTGATAAAACGGAATAGAACTTTAAATTCATTTGTCTTTTGAGATTATCACTCTATTTAACCTTGAAAGCTTTTTTCATTTTCTCATGCCTTTGTTTGCTTTCAGGAATTTATCTTCATTTTAACTTTAATCCGTCTTATATCTCCTGCTTCATCTTTGATCCACAAAGTTCAACCTTTTTTTTTTTAATCTGCAGTGTCTACAGTGTAGGTGGGGGTAGGGAGGGCTTCCATCTCCTTTTTATAAAGGTATATAATATGGTCATGTTAAAAAGTTACACATTCGTAAGTTTGTGTGTGCACCTGTGAGATTAACCAAGGATCATTTTATTCATTACGTTGAAAAACTGGCATCCAAGTAAAACTCATTCCATATTAAGTAGCAGTTACACCTGGGATTTACAACACTGATTCTGTTAGTTACACTATCCTCAAGGTAACAGCATTTTGTCTCAAGAAGCCCAAGCATTTCAACATTCTTCTTACAAAAGTGGAAGCAAACACTTATCAACGTTGCCATAAGAGCCATGAAACTAGCTTTGCAATGGGTATCCTAGAGCTCTGTGCAGAATTGCAATAGTTTAAACCAGCTTTTCACAACCCAGGACATTTTTTACATCAGCTATTGCAAACACAAAACCTAAGATCTGTTAGCTTTCCAAGCCTCCCCCACAAATTATATACACTGGCTCCAAAAATTTTAAATATATATATATTCAAATAATGTTCACAAAAGAAATAATTTATTCTTTTAAAATAAAATTATCTTAAAATTTCAAACTAAAAAAAATCAATTTAATGTGATGCATTCAAATGAGTGCATTAGAACAAGAATTTGATATAATAAGGAATGGGGTCTGCCAAAGTAAGCATGCCTAGGACATATGCTGTGATCACTATAGAGCTTCATTCATATGTCAGCAAGGCAGTAATTACAGACTGTGAAACACTGAGAATTTCATAAGGCAATGAAAAATCTGTATTAGAATCGTCTAGAAAGTACTTTCTCATAGACATTAAATCAGATAAAATGGGATTTCCCTAAAGTCTTACCCAGTGAAAAGAAAATCCCAGGAGCCTTCAGTCTTCTTATTATAATTGATCTTATTCTTATCTCATTTCTGAAAACAATATGAGTAGAACAGCTATATTCCAAGATAATTACAGTTGATAGTGTCCCAAAGTTATCATGATTATCAATGCATCTATGATAGCTTTTTTCTTTTTTCACCAACAATTTAAACATGCCAAAATATACCATAGCAGAGATGCTCAGGAAATGTTCCCCTACAGTAGTAATTGTTTCATATTTATTTTATTTAACAACTCAGAATATCTAACAATGACCCCCATACATTTCTTGCCTGAGAAAAATTGAGAAGAGAATTCTCAGTAGAATGTCATGGTCTTTTAGGGATCAGACTTATAAACTACCTTATATCAAACCACCACATCCTGTTACAGTTCCATACCTTGGTGAAGCCCCTATATAAACTTGGACTTGAAATCAAGCACCCCAGTGTTACAAAAGCTAGCCTGTTTTTCTCACAATAGCAATTCCATGGAGAGAAACTGCTCTCACTTTCTAACAGGTTTGAGACTCTGAAATGTGACTGCTTCTCTTCAGTAATTTTCCATCACATGTACAAGATATATCTTGACAATGAAATAATGTTTCTTATTTACCTCTTCAAGATTGAAAATACTCCTTCTATATAACAGGCATTCGTTTTTACTTAAATAAAACCAGGATTGATCTCTGTGGCTTCGTTTCTTTTTCCAAATATTTCCTCATAAAAAAAAACACTGACTCATAGGACTTGATGGGGAAATTTCTTTTTAACATGCTACCTGTATCTGAAAGTGAAATACGGACCTACCATTGTTACAACATGCTGTTTGAGTTATATCAAGGCAGTCACATTTAGTAGCTAGCTTACTTTGTGACCATTGATCTAGTTGCTGAGAATACAAGTTGCAATAATGGACACAGTTTAAAGCCATGAACTGAGAATATGGATTAGCAACTCCATGCATATGACTCCTGCTGGGGACTGAAAGTTTTTAAGTAAAGTAAAACATTTCCAGTAGTAGAAATGGAAATGAATAATTTTGAAAATTTATATCATAGTGATGAATTATCACAAAGTTTCAGAACTGTGGCTACCAACATCCCCACCAGAGGATTTACTATGTTGCATTATGAATGGGAAGCCCAACCCACTTATAAATCAATCAAAAGCAATATTAAGGATGAAGTTCATACTGAACTGCAAGTCCTTGTATAGGAATTTATCTCTGTCAAACAACCAGTGGTTCTATTTTCCCCAGCTGCACTACAATAGTAGGTTGGATGATAAATAATAAGTAAGGCATTTAATCTTTAAGGCTTCCACATAATAAACTTCAGTAACTATAAATGACACTAATGGCCTGAGATCTTCCAAAATTTCCTGGGAAAAGGGTTAAGAAGGATACATAAGGTTTATCAAAGTTTATGTACAAAAAAGAAGAATCTAGATTTTACCATACACAGGATAAATTTCACTACTTAGAGCCAGGTAAAAAGAAGTATCATCTGAAAGACTGAAAGATCATAATTATTCTGTTTATATATAAAGAAATGTTAATACTTTCCAACTACAAAGGTCCTGGAGGTGAGAGTAACATGACAGGCTGGCACTTAGGAACTATGAGATCCCAGCTCTCTCGCTTATGTCAGTTACTTAAACATGCTGTACCTCAGGTTCCTTGTCTATAAAATGGGGCAGATTAAAGGAGAAAACAGTTATAAAGAATTTTGCACAGTGCATTCTGAAACATTGTGAGTGCTCATAAACATTAACTTTATATCCTATAATAATTATAGAAGATTAACAAAATATTGCTAATAACTATCTGGCAATTCTGCTTCAATAACATAAAGCATAATGTTATATAACATAAATTTGTTTTGCTTTGGTGGTGTCAATTCTATGTGACTAAACACTTCCAGAGGTCTAGAAAATTGCTTGCTGTCTAAGTAGGTTAAGTAGATTTTTCTCTCTGGTAACTGATTTATACTTTTCATCTACTTAGCAGAACCACAAACAAAACAAATAAATGAAAGTCTTCATTTTTATCAAAATTTTCAAATTCAGCATGGCATAGTAAAAAAGAATGGGCTTTGGAGTTAGAAATAGCTGTGTTTAAATCCTAGTTTTACACTATAAACATGTTTAAGTCATTTAAGAGGTCTGAGCTTCAGTTTTCTCATCTGTCAAACTGGAGTAATACTGCTTTGTAAAGTGGAAAGAACTAAATAAAAATCATGTCTGTGTGTATATGTGTGCGTGTATAATCATACATATTTAAGTTAAAAATATATATATAAATCAGGCAAGGTGTCTCACATATAATAACTCAAGCTTATTTTTTAAATTAAGAATTTGTGATTAATGATGACTGGATTAATAAATATTTCTATATTGCACTTTAATTCCTGGTCAGTACCAGTGCTCTAATTTATCTATATAAACCACAATACCTACATCTGGACTTTTGTACCTTAAAAGCGTCTCATCTATAAGGGTATGTTCAGAACTTGCGTGGGATAAGATGATATTTCTGCTTCTCACGTAACTGCCAAATAGTGCAAAGGAAAAACTGTAAATCTAACAACTGCTACTAGGATTATTAATTTTCAGGATGACTACTAGAAAGCACCAAGTGGTCTTTATTCTTCCTTGGGTTATTATGTAGTCTAGAGCTTTAGAAGATTTTCTAAGCAGTGCCCTTACTTCCCACTGAATTTTTTTCTTCTAGCAAATAAAAAGGGCATAAATGTTAAGAACAATACTAATCATCTGTCTTTTTACAATTGAGAAATTGTCTCTGTTTTCAGAATTAAGGGACACATTTTAGAAAGACAGCTGTAGGGCCATCAAGTAAAACTTGTTTAATGGCTCATGGACCTTTGTTAAAGATGGCTCACATGGACATCTCTACAGAGTCAACATGGGGAAATAGCCAACAGGTTTCTTTCTGTGCATAGCCTTGTTCCTTCTACCCAGTTGTTAATTTGCTATGTTTGGTTCCCTGTGCTTGGAACATTCAGACCCCCAGATCTTCACATGCCACGGTCCTTGTCATTCAGTTTTTAAATATCCCCTCAGAGAGGCTTTCCATGACCAATCCACCTAAGTTACCACCTGACTCTGACCAACCACATCACTTTTTATCCCATCACTTTGTCTTGTTTTCTTTTAGCAATTATCATTATCTTATTCCTGTACTGAATGACTCGTTTAATAAACTTGTTTAGCTTGGAATTCTGGCAGCTTCTTCACCACTGTACTGCTAACATCTAAACTACTACCTGGCCTATAACAAATACTCACTAATTATGAACTGAAAGGATGAATCCTGGTGTCCATTACATATAGTGAAAAAGATAAACTCTTTCAAAAGCAAAATGCCTATCTAGACATTCTTTATCAAGGTATAATTCCACCTTCTTTACAAAATGTACTTGCCCCTAAAGAACACAAGTCTAATGTGGTACTATCTTTGGCCCAATCCACCTCAGGCCATAAGCGAAAGTAAAGGGAGCCACTTATCCAGAAAGATAATAACAAAAGTGGGTTCCTGTTAGGACTGAAAATACATGTAGCTTCATAAAGTGAAAGCCTGAAAGAAAAATGCCAGACAGTAAATCTATGTTTTAGCAAAGCTGACAGAGATTTCTTCACTAGGAAAAAAAACCCTGCATTACAAGCCTCTGTTAGATGGTAAAAGCAGATAATATCATCACGTAGTTCTTAGTGATCCACCATGATGTATAGCTGTACAGTATCTACCCCCTCCTGAATTAATTACTAAAAAAGAGAAAGAAAGAATTTTGACCCTGAAGTACAGTCTGCACTTCAGGAATTGCTTTCTTTATGTAGATAAATAACTTTTTATTCATTAGGTATCCAAATATCTATAACATCTCCCAATATTTTTTTAGTTACTTCTGAGTTGTCCATCTGTCACAGCCTCTTTATATGCACCTAGAATATTGCCTGTGAATATTTCCTGGAGGTACACAGAAACCTGGGCAAGGCCATATAATTCTGATATCCAGAATTAACCTCTAGTTTTCTCCCCTTTTCTACCATCTTGTTTTCCTAGTTTTCTAACTCCTATTTGGCTACTTAAACTTGCTTCAGGCCCTCCCTTCACTTGCAATCTGTACTTTCTTTGGAAACCATTTTAATTTCCCATATTTAGTATGTCTGGTTCCCTCCCACAAAAGACAGACTCTCCTGGCTTCTAACACACCGGAAGAGAAGGAGACCTCATACTTCTTCAATAGGCATCAAAAGAATATTGTAAATCACACAGTGGGGTTTGGGTATCAGGTCTGTTATATTGCATTTTTTATTCTTTGGCCATTGATAGCCTTTTTATGGGGACTGTAACAATTCTCAGTTAGCTTGAAATTTTCCTTTTGTGATGGTATTCTGCTTTGTTTTGTCCCACTTCCCACATTACCAGTTCTTTGAAGACAAGGACCATGTTTTTACTCAGTGTGAAAGCCTCTGCAACACTTAACACATAGTACTTCTAAAAGGTTGTCAAATTAACTGAATTGAATTAAATTCTAGATAAATGGGCATTTTTTGGTAAAACTTTAATGTCAAGTTTTAATTTTAAGACTTCTATTTTATAGATGCTTTGTTTTGATTATACATGATGCTATTGTCTGCCTTTACCATCTAACAGAGACTTGTCATGCAGTTTTTTTAATAATTCATTTTATAATTGCTGCCTACCTGGGAAAACCAAACTTGGACACAAATATATGCAAAACAGCATATAAAATGTTTCAGACAAGTTGATCCTGGTGGTGCATGTTAGAATCAGGAAGATTAGAAAAGGAGATAGGGCCTAATCTCAGACCTACTTCCTGAATTAGTATCCCAACTGTCTCGGACATATATCCCTATAAAGAACTACTGATAGAAGTACAGGCAATTACAAAGGAGTACAGGAAATGAAGTTACTTTATAGAGACATTGTGAAAGTGAAATGAACTTTGTTTTCAGAAAGAGCATCACAAACTGGAAAGTGCTAATATGTTAATGACCAGTCTCATCAGCATCATCACTTCCACTAGGAATTTTCTGGTAGCTACCTGGGGAGAAAGTTTCTGAGCTCAGCTTTCAGAGATGCACTGTATCTGAGACAGACCATATTTTTAAAAAATTATCCCATGAATCTTCACTTCCTCACTCTAATCTATTTTCAATTGTTTACCAATTTTTTTCAACTCAATTCAACTTTTAAAAATCACCACTCAAACTGATTTATGAAATTTTCATCTTTAAATCTTACTCCAATTTTAGATACATCCAATTATTTCTAACTTGGTGAATTATTCTTGTTAGTTCTTAAAAATTCATAAAAAGGGGACTTATTTGTCTATTAGAATATCCAAACTGTACACTACTATGTGGTCTTGGTGTGATCCAAACCCTTGGAGTATATTAAATAGTATCACTCACAACTTGATCTGAAAATATGAAAATGTTTATTATATTCAAAATACTTTGATAACTGGTTGCTTTGTTCCAATATGAAATTTCACCAGATTCTATCTGGCCTTATGCCATAATTCTTAATTAATACTCTTAGGTTCCACAACATGGTTCAAAAACAATGGTAAATCATTCCGTTACAGACAGTGATTTCTGAATTAATTTCTAAGCACCAGCAGCAATTCTACCATTACGAGCTGCATTTAGATCATAAATTATTCTGTGGGTCCTGCTGCTGTTGCCAAACAAATATGATGTTGCTAATGTGTGTGAAGATGGCAATTTGGCAAAATAATATTTAGAGCACAAAGAGCAAAATTATTACCTCCTCTTGGTCAGGACCCTCTTGTAGCTAAAATGATGAAAAACTAGCCAAACAGTCCCTGAAACACATTTGTTGAAAACCTGCTTCATCTTCAGCAAACACCTGAGAAGAAACTAGTCAGCAGCTTGACAGATTCAAGACAGAGAGAAGCAACATCTTTCCCTGGCACTATTTTAAATTGCTACATGGGAGGGTGAATCAGTGAAACTGAGGTCAGTGGGGGAAAAAAAAAAAAAAAAGGAATAACTGCTTGTTAGAAAAGAAGAGGAGGGCAATAGAGAATGCTGAAGGAAATGTTATACTTCCAAAATATATATTAACAATAAACCTGTAGTAACTTCATGTACTTAAGGAAATAACTTCAATTAGGAAAAAATTACATCTAAGAAATAAAATATGTGCCTAGAAATCAAAATAAAGCATGATTTTTAAAAGTGCTGTTAAGCCTCAGGAGTATGTTCAAGACTTAGCCTAATCCACAACTCAAGATACTACAAGAGTTTTAAGAGGGTCATAAGAAACAGGAAAATATTTTGACTATCAGCTTGATGTAAAATAGCCATACCTAAAGTAGATATTGTGACAGCAACTCTGCAGTACAGGGGTCAGCAAACACTTTTTGTAAAGGGCCAGATAGCAAATATTTTAAGACTTGTGGGCCATAAAGTCTATCACAACTACTTAATTCTGCCACTGGTAGTGCAAAAGCAGCCATAGACAATATGTGAACAACTGGACGTGGCTGTATTCCAATTAAATTTATTTATAAAAAACAAGCAGCCTATTAGAATTGTGGCCAATATCCACAACACTGACCAAATGCTGGTAAGGATGTGGAACAACAGGAACTCTCATTCATTGCTGATGGGAATGTAAAATGATAAAGCCATTATGGAAGACAGTTTGGCAGGTTCTTACAAAATTAACCATATTCTTACCATACACTCCAGCAGTCATGCTCCTTGCTATTTACCCCAAAGGAGTTGAAAACTTATGTCTACACAGAAACTTGCACATAGATGTTTACAGAAGATTTATTCATAATTGTCAGAATTTGGAAGCAATAAGATGTTCCTCAGTAGTGAACGGATAAATAAACTGTGGTACATCCTGACAATGGAATAGTATTCAGTGCTAAAAAGAGATCAGGTGTCAAACCGTGAAAAGACACGGAAGCATCTTAAATGCTACTACTAATTAAAAGAAACCAATTTCAAAAAGCTACATACAGTATGATTCCAACTATATGACATTCTGGAAAAGGCAAAACTATGGAGACAGTAAAATGATCAGTGGTTGCCAGGGGTTATGGGATGGAGGGATGAACAGGCAGAGCACAAAACATTTTTAGGGCATTGTATGACACTACAATGGTGGCTGTATGTCATTATGCATTTAACAAAACCTGCAGAATGTACAACACCAAGAATGAACCCTAATGTAAACTACGGGCTCTGGCTGATGATATGTCAGTGTAGGCTAATCGACTGTAGCAAATATAGGTCTCTGGTGGGGGATGCTGATAAAGGAAGAGACATGTGTGTGTGGGGGCAGGTATATGGGAAGTCTGTACCTTATGTTCAATGTTGTTATAGACCCAAAACTGCTCTAAAAAATAAAGTCTATTACAAAACAAAAACAGGTAGTCTACAAGGTCTGAGAGAATTAAAGAAGTTCCCATCTATAAAGTGTTTAGTAAAGTCTCTCACACACAGAAGATATTTAATAAATATAAGCTATTATTTTTATATTTATGCTGTTCCATAAACCTCTGAGCAAAGGAAGCATCTACTCTTTTACCTGCACTAAAGAAAAAGGAAAAAAAATACTGAACACAAGAAGAAAAATATATAAAAAAGCTCAAAAGATTATCCTGTCACACAGAGTTGACCCAATACGGCACTGACTTGGATAGTAACTAGAATGTGATCTCCTTAAGATACTTGTTTTGACTCGTAACATAAGGTCAAAAACATACCAAAGCAGTTCATCAAAACTCTCACATGTGCCTATGGACTGAGAGAGGGCAATATGGAGACAATACAGAGAAACTTGATAATAAAGAAGTAATACCAGCCACAACACCTTTAGGGAGCAGGCTGAGGATCAACACAAATTTCCAGGTCACCACCCGGAGAACACAGCTAGATACAAGAAAGCAAAGGCAAGTGCATATAACTCTGACTATCACCCACTCCAGCTAACAAAGAGCCAATACAGCTGGGCACTGAATCCCACCCAAAGAGGCTGTGGGTAATGAGTCCTTCTTGAAACAAATGTCTATTCCAATACAAAATTAGCAGGTATATAATCCTGACTTTTCCTATTTGATCAAATGAGAAGCAAATCCTAATTTCCTAAGCTAGGAAATCAAGTATATGGGGTTTCACATTAAAATTCTTGTTTTCTGAATTTTGAAGAAACTTATCATGTGGATTTTGAAAATACTGACACTCAGGTCACCTTATGCACACTCAGTGTTGGCAGGTCTGGGCACAAAGGGATAGTACATATTATGTCTCTTAAACAAACACTATCTTGACTTTTTAAAATTTGTTTAAGTTACTATTAATTACATAACTTGAATTACAACTAACATACCAATAAAATACTTACTTTGTATCCCAAGATGTCTTTATGTGTATACTTCATATCCAAAAAGTGGCCCTTTATAAACTTAAGAGCAAGTAGAAATTATGAAAATAAAATTCATGTTCAGCTTATTACCAAGATATAACCAAATATATTTTAGCACCCTAAATAACTTAAGATTGTTTTAATCATCTTTTAAATACCCAAATTAAACTTTTCTGCCTATTCATCCATGTGTTTTATTAACAAAGCATTTTGGGGGTAATTACTCGGTAACAATGGTGAAAATATTTGCTCTCTCCCTTCCCAGCATCACTCAAATTTTCAGTATTTGGAACATTAAATTTTCAACTGTAAGTTGTCTTACATCAGATGCCTGAACCAATTTTGTACCATAAACTCATAAGCCCAAAGTTTATCATCAAGTCAGCCTACAGATGGCTGTTCATAGTAGCACCCAGGCTCTTTTCTTATTACCTGAATATCTACAGTAATTGGTTTCTTGAATCCCAAATATAATAATTGGTTCTTTACCTTTGGCTCAGACACCTAAAGGGTCTTGATTCCCTTCCAGGAATCTTTTTCTCCTATCCTGTCTACCTCACTATCTAAGATTTCTGTTTTTTCTGGAACTCAGCTTCATGACTGCCACTAAGATCTTTTTCACCTGTTCAGGACTGCAGAGCTTTCTCTTCTCCTGGCCCTACCGTATTTGACATATTCTGCTCCCCTCTAAGCCACAGTTCTAACAAGCTGCAAGATACAAGTCAGATATTAGCATAAGTCACAGCTATGCAAATTTCCACAGCCAGGGAAACAAGGCTTGTATTAATTAGGGGTTTGTTTTAAACTTACATTGTCAGGAATAAATGTTGAAGTAAATATTGAAAGAATGAAAATGTCTTTGAATTTTCTCAAATTTGCGAGTTAAGATATAAACTTTCACATAAACCAGCCCAAATTATGGTCAATTCTCAATGACCTTGAATGCATATGATCTTTAATTCATCTAAGGAAACTGTCAAAAATGCTGATACCTACAGTATCCATATTATTTTACTTGTTGATATTTCCTTCTATTAATAGCCATCACTTACTCCACTCAGTTTCAAGTGATATGCACTGATCCATTTATGTTCCCAGAGTGATATTCAAAATGTTCTAAAATAACACATGCACTAACAAATTAGAACAAATTAGAACACATGCACATAACTTTGAGATACAACAGAAATTTCCTTCCTTCTCACACATAATCTGAGTGTTCTAAGGACATCCTTCTACACTATGATTCAAAAAGCTCTTTCCTTTTAGTGGTTTCTCTTGATCACCTGTATCCATCTAGGAGATGAACAAAGAAAGCAAAAGCATGAGAAAGGAATGCCTGCTCTTAACCACCTTGCTCTGGAGGTGATACATATTACTTGCACACACTTTTCATTAGCAAGAATAAGTTATAGATCCCACCAAAATTTGAGAAGCCTAAGAGGTATAGCCTAAAAGTATACTTGGTGAGTACAAACCACTGTCTCATCACATATAAAATATATTAGAAGGTAAAAGAAAAAAGCAATGGGCATTTGGAGTGCTGGGAGATGGGTCACAAATTTAAGCAACTTACTCCAGAGTAGGCTTCGCTGAAGAGGTAACAACTGAGCAAAGGCTTGAAGGGAAATGTGGGTAGATCCATACATATATCTGGGAGAACAGCATTTCAGGAAGAGTGAACAGTCAGTTCAAAGGGCATGATGTGGGATGGTGCCTGGTAGGCTCAAGAAAAAGTAAGAAGGCTATTGTGGTTAGAGCAGAGTACTGCAGGGGAGGTCTGAGAGCTAAAAGGCGCCAGTAGTTTTTATAAGGTGTTACAGACTGAATGTTTGTATCCCCTCAAAAATCATATGTTGAAGCCCTAACCCCCAATCTGATGATATTTGGAGGTGGGGCCTTTGGGAGGTGATTAGGTTTAGATGAAGACATGAAGGTAGAGCCCCCATGACAGAACTAGTACCCTTATAAGAAGAGGAAAAGACACCGGAGCTGCTTCTCTCCGCCATGAGAGGATACAGCAAAAAGGTAGCTGTCTGCAAGCTAGGAAGAGGGCCCTCATCAAGAACTGAATCTGCCAGCACTTTAATCTTAGACTTCTGGGCCTTCAGAACTGTGAGAAATAAATGTCTTTGCTTAAAGACATTGGCATTTTGTTATAGTAGCCGAACTAATACACATTATGTTGTAAGGCCTTTTGCTTTGACTCTGAAAAGAACAGAAGGCCCCTGGTAGGTTTTGAGTTGAAGGGTGATATGATCTGGGTTACATGTTAACAAGACCATTCAGACTCTTATTTGAGAACACACTGAAGTGGGGCAGATACATAATATTAGTGACAGTTAGGAAATTATTACATACAACAATCCCAATGAGGGATGTTGGTAGGTTGGACCCAGTTAGTAGCAAAGGAGATTGTGAGCTGTGGCAAAATTCTGGATTTATTTTTAAGGTAGAATCAATACATGTGCTGACAGATTGGCTATATTCCATGAGCGAATGAAAAGAGTCAAAAATGACTCAAAGGTTTTGGGGCTGAGCAATTAGAAAGTGGGAGTTGTCAATAATTGATATGAGGGAGACTGTGAGTGAAGCAAATCTGGGGAAGGACAAAAGTAGGAATCCTTTTTTAGACATGCTAATTTTTTTTTTTTTTTTTTGGAAAACATAGGCAGAACATTTTTTTCTTAACATCTTCATTGTAAAGCAATATAATTGCTTTACAATGGTGTGTTAGTTTCTGCTTTATAACAAAGTGAATCAGTTAGACATGCTAATTTTGAAATATCTGTTCGACATCTGAATGGAGCTGTCAAGTAGTCAGCTGGATATATGATTCTGGAATCAGGGACCGATCTGCGCCAAAGATATAAATCTGGCAATTGTCAACACATGGATGAGATTTAAGCCATGAGGCAGATGACATCACCAACTTAACAAGGAGAGAAAGAGAACAGGTCCAAGGTCTGAGCCCTGAGCCAAAGTAACACTAAAAGGTCAAGACAAACAAGACACAGCAAAAAGGAGATAGAAAAGACATAGTAGTATTGTAGAAAGTAATCCAGGAGAGTGTGGTATACTGGGAGCTAAGTGAAGAAAGAGTTTTCAGGAAAAAAGGAATTATCAACTGTGTAAAATGCTGCTAATAGGTCAAGTTAGATGAGTACTGAGAATTGAATTTAGTAGCCTGAGAGTCTTTGTTGACCTTGGTGAGAGCAATTTTGGTGGGATGTAAAGTGTCAAAAGCCTGAGAGAAGTGAGTGTAAGAGAGGTATGATGAGAGGAATCAGGGACTGGAGGTGCAGGTAACTCTTAAGGACTTTTTCTGCAAAGAGAAAGAAATGAGTTTGGAGAGGAGTTTTGTTAAGAGATAGATTTCTCTTTTAAGATGAACTAATACCACGTTGTTTCCAATACATATCAATGGTAAGATGCTTGAAATTCAAATATACTAAGAGACATAGTCCAATTTTCACATTTCCTTAGATGCTAGTGAAAGTGTCACAATTTTCAGTTCTATTTTTGGTCAAAAATATAATTATTTTGGGCTTCCCTGGTGGCACAGTGGTTGAGAGTCTGCCTGCCGATGGAGGGGACATGGGTTTGTGCCCCGGTCCAGGAAGATGCCACATGCTGCGGAGTGGCTGGGCCCATGAGCCACGGCCACTGAGCCTGCATGTCCGGAGCCTGTGCTCCGCAACGGGAGAGGCCACAACAGTGATAGGCCCACGTACCGGGGGAAAAA
>NW_006775459.1:1932277-1935106 GCF_000442215.2 Lipotes vexillifer
TTCTCTTCAATGATTAACATAGAAAAATATGCTTATGGCCCTGCTAACAATTTATTACTTTTTAAACATATTCTATCAACTAACACCTTCTCCCAATTCAACTTAAAGTTAGCATAATTACCATGTTGGGAAAAATATGGATGTGTGTACTTAATTCTTCTTTCCCTTCCTGCCAAAATATGATACACACTAGTGCCTTTCTCTTTTCAATCTGAATCATCAAATTGTTTCTCTCCTCCAGTCTTTTTGCTTAAAAGCAAGAAAAGATGTAACTTCCAAAATCAGAAGAAATACACACAATGTATGTCTACAGGAGATGAATCTAAATCTAAAATCTTAGATCCCCCTTCACACATGATATCACTCTCACCATCAGCATCTCTACCTGCAGACTTAAGGCAACAGAGGACCAGTTGCTTTTTTAGAAGCAAGGTGCTCCTCAAAAAAGTCTGGCTGTTCCACAGTCTTCCACCCTTAACAGAAGTTCATGTGGCAGTACTGCAGTGTACCATTGACAAGTTTCCACTGAATAGCATATGGCTGAAGCATTTAAGAACTGATATTAGAAGGACCAGGGGAAAAGGCTAAAGTCCATTAATATTACCTGGTTCCCCACAGTAAGCAAAGTTTAACTTTCTGAGTCATCTTTCAGATCTAATTGAGCAAAAATATTTAGAGACTGGAAGTATACAAAGTAAATTTTTAAAAATCCCTTTAAATAAACATTAAACACATAAAATAACTGTTCTAGTAAGAAAAAGCAGTGAGGTGCTATTTTTATTATTTCAGTAAGTGGTTACAAGTAAAATCAATTGAAACAGAACAAGAGGTAATTCAGTGCTTTCAATTGATCAAACATTTAATTACAGCCTATAATGTGCCAGGCTCTGTGCTAGGAATAGGAGGATGAAAAAAGACATTTTTCTTGCCTTTGAAGAGCTCACATTCTACAGGAAAGAGAAAAATTTAAACAATGAAAATATAATGTGGAAAGTGCTCTAATAAAATATTAGAGATAGGTACAGAAAGAAATAGAAGCACAGAGTAATTAATTCCACTATTTTCAGTGGGAAAATTAGAGAAGAGTTAGTATTTGAAGGATGAAACTGTCATTCTAGAGTTTGGAAAGGGTTGGGGGAGGCCAGAAAGACAGGTCAAACAATTTAAAGCTGGGGTATCTTAGTCTACTCAAGACCTCTATAACAAAAATACCGTAGACTGAGTGACTCAACAACAAATATTTACTTCTCACACTTCTGGAGGCTGAGAAGTCCAAGATCAAGGTGCCAACAGATTTTGTGTCTGGTGAGAGCATGCTCCCTGGTTCATACATGACCATCTAAATTGCTGTGTTCTCAAATGGCAGGAGGGTCCAGGGAGCTCTCTGAGCTCTCTTTTATAAGGGCACCAATCCCATTCATGAGGATGCAGCCTTCATGACCTAATCACATCTCAAAGGTCTCATCTCCAAATACTATCATATTGGGTGTTAGGATTTAACATACAAATTTGGGGTAGACACATTCAATCACACAGGGGTAACAGCAAGAACAAAGGCAGGTAAATATAACATTGTTTCCAAAATGGAAACATAAAGTCATTAAAATTCTGGTAGGCCTGCTTCTCATAAACAAGGCAGTCACAGCAAAAAATGGACTTTTCTTTCCAGAGAGTGTCTCTGAAGAAAGCACCTGAAGGGGGTTCCATTACTAAACATGACAGGAGGCAGACATGGAAGAAGCAAAGGAAAACTACCCCCTTATAAGAAGACTGCTTAAAAAAGGAAATTTATCATCCTTGATTCCTCTCTTTTCCTCTCTACAACCTTCCCTAGCATTATTTCAATTATCAGCAAGTCCTACAGTTGCATTTTCAAAATATACCTTATTTATACTACTTCTCACCATCTCCAATAGCCCATTAATTCAAGACACCATGATCTTTCTCCTGGATTACTGCAATAGTTAACCTGTCTCCCTGCCTCTTTTCTTGCTCCTTGAGTCTTATGTCCCAAAAATCCAGAGTGACTATTTTAAATCATGAATCAGATTATATTGTTCTCTTACGTAAAATTCTCCATCAGAATACTATTGCAATCGGAATAAAATTCAAAGTGTCAGATTATTATCTATAATGCTATATATGATTAGGCTCCTAGCTACTCTCCACCTTTATTTATTTATTTATTTATTTTTTATTTAGCCTGAAATTCTCTTTTCCGTGACCTTTACATAGCCAACTCTCTCACCATTCAGTTTTTAGCTCAAATGCTACCCATGGAGGCCTTTTCTGATCACACTATCTGAAGTGGTTCCTTCTTTCCACTCTCTATTCATTACCCTATTATGTTTTCTGCATAGCACTTAGCACTATTTTCGATCATCTTATTTATCTTGTTTACTTGTGCTGTCTATTCTCTCCCTCAATTCTAATAAACTCCAAATACTCAACAAATTTTTCCGTTTTGTTTAATACTGTTTCCTAGCACCTAGCATTGTGTCTGGAACTGAATGACTACTTAATAAATAATAGTTAAGTGTATGAGAAAGTTTAGGTGGAGAGATGTATTCAGAGAACTTTTGGAAGTTTTCTCAGTGATACACTATGTAAAATTTCTCCGTGGGCTTCCCTGGTGGCGCAGTTGTTGGGAGTCCGCCTGCCGATGCAGGGGACACGTGTTCGTGACCCGGTCCGGGAAGATCCCACATGTCGCGGAGTGGCTGGGCCCGTGGGCCATGGCCTCTGAGCCCGCGCGTCCGGAGCCTGTGCTCTGCAGCGGGAGAGGCCACAACAGTGAGAGGCCCACGTACCACAAAAAAAAAAAAAAAA
>NW_006775459.1:1935206-1941580 GCF_000442215.2 Lipotes vexillifer
AAAAAAAAAAAAAAAAAAAAAAATTTCTCCGTATCTCCTTCAGAAACTTATTATAAAACCTATATTCTTCAAAACTTGCAGAGACAAATGGAAGTCTTGATATCTAATACCATGCAGACTTGGGCTTCAAGGCAAGTGAAAACAGGTCCCACTTTATATGGGATAGAAGTACAAGCCTATCTGAAGACACATCACCCCCAAATAGTTAATTCCTGTTCAATGAAAACGTGTATATACTCATTTGTCTTTATGAGGTAATATACGTTTACATGTAATAGTCAAAAGCAGTAAGAGCTACATGGAAACTATAAATCAAGGAGGGTTCTGATGAGGACCTTCCAAGAAAAACTAGAAAATAGGAGAAATTAAATTTTATTTTGAAAAAGTTATGATAAGTAATAGAACTGGAAATGTGGAGGTTTCAGAGGTAAAACTGGCTCTATGATGTGTCCAGCACATTCCACGGGAAAGAGAACTACATTTAAGAGACATGAACAGTTACCAGAGAGATGTCCTCCACTGTACAAGATATTCCTATGGCTTTATCATGGGCTGAAAAAAGTCTCTCCTTCCCCATGTTCTCATTCCTTGTTTCCCACACAACCTTCTAAGTACAATACAGTTTCCTTGGTACCTTGATGCTAGGAAGACGGCTGAGCCAGAACAAGCATTCCAGTCACCAGAAAGGGTAGGATTGTCTGAAGTCCTTGTTGAGACTGAATCACAGCCCAGTTTCTCCCTCTGCCCAGTCAGCTTCCTTCACTGTTCTTCCCCAGGTGTTGATCCCAATATACTTTACTTCTTATATGTTAAACTCTAGCTCACAGTTTGCACCCCTGGAAACCCAACCACCAACCTATCTTTAAGCACAGTAGAATCCAGGTGTTCGAATGATGCCAGCAATCTGTCTCTATCTCTCAGCTCTGCATTAAAATCCTTTTTAACAAGTTACTCCTCTGTGGTATAAAGAGAATTTTATGTCATTTCACCAAATTTTTTTCCCAAAATCAGTTCTATAAGGATAAACTTATCTAATGACAATTGTGTAAAAAAATTGTAAGAAGTAAAGTAAGCTATTTTTCATCTAAGGAGTTGGTACAAGAAAGCTGAAAATGCCTAAAATGTAGAGAGAATGTGACATAAAAAATCATCCGAAAGAAATGAAAAGTTACTCTGGTTTCTCACAATAAACTATTAGATATATGAACTTGGAAGTAATTTGCTAAGAGATTTGACTTAGAAAAATAAAATTATTCAAAGCAATTATAGCAAAATTAGGATGAACAGAGGCAATTACTATTATTACTGTAATATACTATATGATTACTATATCTTATTTGTCATAAATGAGACAAAAATAGAAAAATTTGAAGAATCAGCATAGAAATTGGATATCAAAAAAAACAAACAACTTAATCAAAAAATGGGCAGAAGGTCTGGACATTTCTCCAAAGAAGACATATACAGATGGCCAAAAGGCACATGAAAGGATGCTCAACATTGCTAATTATTAGAAAAATGCAAATCAAAACTACAGTGAGGTATCACCTCACACCGGTCAGAATGGCCATCATCAAACAGTCTACAAATAATAAATGCTGGAGAGGGTGTGGAGAAAAAGGAACCCTCCTACACTGTTGGTGGGAATGTAAATTGGTATAGCCACTATGGAGAACAGTATGAAGGTTCCTTAAAAAACTAAAAATACAGCTACCCTGCAGTCCCACTCCTTGGTATGTATCTGGAGAAAACCATAATTTGAACCAATGTTCATAGCAGCACCACTTACAATAGCCAAGACATGGAAGCAACCTAAATGTCCATTGACAGGTGAATGGATAAAGGAGATGTCACACACACACACACACACACACACACACACACACACACACACACACACACACACACACACACACACACACACACACACACACACACACACACAATGAAATATTACTCAGCCATAAAAAAGAATGAAATAATGCCATTTACAGCAACATGGATGGACCTAGAGATTATCATACTAAGTGAAGTAAGCCAGACAAAGACAAATATATGATATCGCTTACACATGGAATCTAAAAAAAATATATACGATACTAATGAACTTATTTACAAAACAGAAATGGACTCACAGACATAGAAAACAAACTGTGGTTACCAAAGGGGAAGGCGGGTAGGGATAAACTAGGAGTTTGTGATTAAACTATACACACTAGTATATATAAAATGGATAACTGACAAGGATCTACTGTACAGCACAGGGAACTATACTCAATATCTTATAATAACCTATAATGGAAGAGAATGTAAAAAAAGAATATATATATGTATAACTGAATCACTGTGCTGTACAGCTGATACTAACGCAACATTGTGAAATCAACTATATTTCAATAAAATTTTTTTAAAAATAGAAATTGGCTAAAAATCCTAAAAATGATACAATTAAAGTATAAAATTAACTAGAAAGCAAGAGGAAAATCACACCAAATATTATTTTACTACCATTTTTTAGAAATAAGCCAAGGTTTAAATGCCACATGGAAAATTGGCAGAAAAATCTTTCCATGTGCTAAACAACAGTGCTAAAATGTTGATACAAAAAATAACATTAAAAACAAGTAAACAGGGATTCCCTGGTGGCGCAGTGGTTGAGAGTCCGCCTGCCGATGCGGGGTACACGGGTTCGTGACCCGGTCCGGGAAGATCCCACATGCCGCGGAGCGGCTGGGCCCGTGAGCCATGGCCGCTGAGCCTGCGCGTCCGGAGCCTGTGCTCCGCAACGGGAGAGGCCACAACAGTGAGAGGCCCGCGTACCGAAAAAAAAAAAAACAAAAAAAAAACCAAGTAAACAGAAATTGAAAAAATTCACATGAAATGCTACTGGGTTTTGATGATAAAGTACTGTTTTCTAAATATGAATATATATATATATTACAAAAAACAAATCACCCTATGATCCTCAGAATTCACCAACTATAACATTTAAAATGTTCATATAAAGAAAAATAAAAACGAAGAATCTTCAAAAGCTTTTAAAAGCATTCCCAAGTATAAATCTTAGTAATCTTTGTAAGTAGTTAAAAGAGATAAGATTTTGATAAATTGGTAGATTTGTCATACAGTGAATTTTCATTTGGGAAATTTAATTTCAAAAACTTAGTTTTTGTAGAATTGATTTTCATTGAGTTAATCTGCCTCTAGCAAGAAAGCCACTGGCAGCAACAGTTTTATATTCTACCAAGCCGATCAACCCAAGCTAAAATGCATACTTTGTTCCAAGAGTTCCAACTGAAGTCCTGGCATTAATATTGACCAAGACAGCTTGGGTTATGAGCTCATCCCTGAACCAGTGACTGTAGCCAGGAATATGGAATATACCAATCATTCAAGCTTGATGCTGGTGACACCCTCTGAAGCTAGAAGAGCAATCAGGCCCATCTGAATCACGTGGACTGCAAGTAGGAGAGGGAAAACTCTTGAAAGAAAAACCTGAGTCTGTTACCAGGAAAGAGGGATAGAGATATCTGTTACACAGCTTCAAATAAACTTTTTTTCTTATTTAGCAGCATTTCTCTAACCATTGCTCATGGAACCAAGTTTCATCCTGGCTTTCAAAAGAGTATATCTTATCATGCTTTAACTTTTTCGATCCACTTGAACTCAGAATGCAAATGGAAATTTTCTTCATACAAAAAGTTGTTTGTTCATGGGCTTCCCTGGTGGCGCAGTGGTTGAGAGTCCGCCTGCTGACGCAGGGGACACGGGTTCATGCCCTGGTCCAAGAAGATCCCACATGCCACTGAGCAGCTGGGCCTGTGAGCCATGGCCGCTGAGCCTCCGCGTCCGGAGCCTGTGCTCCGCAACGGGAGAGGCCACAACAGTGAGAGGCCCACGTACCGCAAAAAAAAAAAAAAAAAAAAAATTGTTTGTTTCCCAGTAACATGCTGTAAAGAAGAAATGTTACCCTTTTCTCTATTTTATGATCTCTTTAACCATCCTGCTTTTTTGCTTGGATTCCAAATTTCTATTGTACACTTCTGATTGACAAGAAGGAAAAATGTTCCCAAGTAGATACAATTTGATACTTGTTTGATATATATGATCAATGTAAGTTATTACATGCTTCCATTGAAAATAGACTCTTTCTGATAAACAGAAGTTTTTTTGCTATATGCCAGAATTTTTAATTATTTTAATTTTTTAACATATGAAGTATTATTACTTTTTACCATGTTTAATCTCCAAGTCAATTAACTCTACCCTGGATAACTAAGAGTTGGCATATTTGTAATAAAGCAAAATAAAATTACAAGTGTCTAAACTCAACTTCATATGATACTTAAAATGTTCTTACATCCTTTCCTTTAATAATCATTCAATAAAAATACATTGTGAGCCAAGCACTGCTGTTTCCAGCTCTGGGAACATAGCTTAAACAGATGGCTTACCCTCATTTAGAAGATGAAACAGCAAATAAATAAATACATTATATCAGGTATTGGTAATGATTATGAAGAAAACAAAGCAGGGCAAAGAAACAGAGTGAAAGGGGGCTACTTTTGGTATGATGGTCAGAGTTTGGGGGCACTCAGTAAATAATACGCTCAAGTTCTATTTCACTTGAGAAAAAAGATAAGGAAAAGTCAAATAAGAGATCAAATGTCACCCTTTTCTTGTTGATAACACTGAATTTGGAAAATGTGTCTGATATCTGTGGGAAAGAGGACTACCTAATATTAAAATCTACAGTTAGGTAGACCTGCCAGCCCAGTAGCCCAGTTATAGTCAGTGTTGGGAAATTGCAGGATCCCCCACAGTGTCAGACCCCTCTCACGGCAGCATAGCACAGAGCAGAGGGAACTCATACTTCCTGCAGGCAGCCAGAGGACAAGGTATACGCTCCCAATTTTCCTTTTCAATCACCCAAGTAAATAAAGTCACATCTCCTTTAGCTCAGAGTGAATGAGAGGATAGAGACAGGACAGGTATGTTATTAAAGCCCCTCTACATGGAAAGAAACAGAAGGGTAGGAATAAGAAAGATCTTCCTGAACATTTGTTTTTCTCCAGTCACATTCTGCTGCTCAGGTGCAGGTGCAAAGTAGGTAGGCAGAGAGTTGGTTGGGTTTAACCAGGGACAGAGCCTGATGAATACTACAGAGAGCAGCGGTGGGGAAGGAGGATGGGAGGAGAAGTGTTGAGAGTGCCTGGAAGGGATTAATTGTAAAAAAAAAAAAAAAAAGATCATAGAATATAAATTGGATAAGGAGAATACTGAGTCCATTAAGACAGTTATAGGCAATGAATAAGTAGTACAGTAAATGGATTAGATCCAAATGTAATTAAATAATGTTTGAGACAGGGAATCAGTAAGTGACTTAGAAATATGTTAGATGACTTAGTAGAGAACAATGGCCCATCAAAGATGTCCACATCCTGATGCCCTGAACCTGTGAATATGTTATCTCATATGGCAAAAGGGACTTTGTAGATGTGATTAAGTTAAAGATCTTAAAGTGGGGATCACAAGGGCCCTTATAAGGGGAAGGCAGAAGAATCAGAGACAGAGAAAGGAGATGTGATGATAGAAACAGACGGTCAAAGTCAGAAAGAGATATGAAGATGCTATGTTTCTGGCTCTGAAGAGGAAGGAAGGAAAGTAGGTGGCCTCTAGAAGCTGAAAGAGATGAGAAAACATATTCTCCCCTAGAGCCTCCATAAGGAATACTGTTCTGCTGATACCTTGGTTTTAGCGTGTAAAACCCACTTTAGACCTCTTATCTCCAGAACTATAAGATAAAACAAATGTACTGTTTAAACCACTAAGATCATTATGGCAGCAAAAGAAAACTGATACAGCTGTTCAAAGAGTGGAATGCATGAAGTCATTGGTAATGACAAAGACTAGAATAGGACATGGATTATAGTGTGGTCAGGGAAAGTGAGGTCAAGGAGCTCAGAGGTGTTGAGTGTGATCGCCCACATGGATGCTGAAGTCACCAAGAATGAAGAAAATGACCTGGATGCTCATATCTTCAATGAATGAGGGGGAAGGTTTGTACATTAGCAAGAAGGGATGTATTTCATAGGGTCTTGTATTTTGGACGGAAGAAGGAGATAGAGTGGTCTAGAAGTGACAATGAAACAGAATGAGGACACCTATCTCATCCCCAAGCTCCATTACATGTGGAATATGAGATATAAAAATAGCCACCAGTAGAGAGCACTAGAAGAGAATCAATATCCTCATAGATGACCAGGATTCAGTTAAAGAAAAAGAGTGAAGTGAAGGTAATGATGAGGAGAGAGTTGAAGATACCAAGGATTTTAGATTTTGATGATAAACGGTAAGGGCACAATGAAAGAGGG
>NW_006775459.1:1941628-1951670 GCF_000442215.2 Lipotes vexillifer
GAGTGTAGAATATGGCGTGGAAGCAAATGATGTGGTCAAGTTAGGGGATTTTTCAGGCTATGGAGCACAAGTCCGATGATAACCTAAGAACTGAGATTCTGGGGCTTCTGAAGGTGACTTTGATAAACAGGAGTGTAAAGCATAATGTAACTTGTCCTGATGATTTTCTCCAGAAGGGTAAGCAGTTCTAAATATAGCATTTTGGGGAGATTACTGTCTTGGGTAGTTGAAGTGATGAGGTGCGTCAAAGAGTAATTGTCTTACCAGCAAGGAACCTGAGCTCCCTGGGCTTCCTTCTCTTAAGCCTTTTTGGGGGGATTGACTCATCAGCAATACACAGAACTAGGCGGCCATGCCAAAATCCATAAGTCCATGGAGCCCTCAGTCCTCCTTTGCAAATCCCAGAAAGTGGACCATAGCTATAGGAGGGGCAGTGGAACTGTAGACCTCTCACCAATCTGCTGTGGAGCTAGTTGGGGTCTTGGTGAGGAGAGAGGCAAGCAAGAGAAGAAATTAGCATTATCATAGAAGGGTTTTCTTAAGTCCGCAGTCCTATTATTTCCATGAATTCAGGGATCTAAGTAGTAAATATTATTCTTTTTAGAAACATAATCTCATATTCAGAGAAGAAATAATTTATAAGAAAAACTCAAAACATTAAAGGAATTAGAACAGTGAGACTGAAAAAGATTTTAAAAAACTGTAAATGAGAAACAGCACAGATTGAAATGGTTTTCACAAACACAGAATGAGAACTACTTTTTACAACCTATGAGTGTTTGGGCAATCTTAAAATCTCAAACCTCTAGTAGAAAAATCCCAACACATTAGAGAAAAAACACATTCATCAAATTTGTTCTAAAAGTGAATTCTCTTTTTTGCAACCATTTTCCCAGACAGGAGGATGGTGTAAATTTTTAGGTTTTGCACAAAATTTTGGTTAATATTGAAAGAAATGTATTTAGTACTTTTTTCTATGTGGTACAAACAACTACACAGAAATTGTTCCCTCTTTAGGACAACAGTCCTTAGCATAGCTTCAGAATGCCCATAAACCAGTGAAATTTTATTTATGTGACAGGGTGGATGGCAGTGAATATAAGGTGAGGGTCCTTAGTTTTCTTCAAATCCTCAAAATGGTTTCATCTTTAAAAAAAAGAAAAAAAACACCAACTCTCTAGGAGTTTATAATAAATACAAATTAATTCTGATATTAATAGTATAAATTGTAAAACATTGTGTTAAAATATTAGACTTTCATTCTCAGATTAGTATAGGGAAGGATGTTAGATCAGTGGTTGCCAGAGGGTAAGGGAAGAGAGGGATAAATCAGCATAGTAGAGAGGATTTTTAGGGCAGTGAAACTATTCTGTATGATATACTAATGGTGGATACATGTCTTTGTACATTGGTAAAAACCAATGAAAGTACAAAACAAAGAGTGAACCCTAATACGAACTATGGATTTTAGTTAACAATAATGTATCAATTATGGCTCATCAATTATAACAAGTATAGCACAAGAAAGCAGGATGTCAATAATAGGGGAAACTGTTGGGGCCAGCAAACTGTATGGGAACTCTGTAATTTCCACTCAATTTTTTTATAAACCTAAAAGTGCTTTAAAAAATAAACCCATCAATTAAAAAAAAAAAAAAAAGATGCTGCTGACCACTGTGAATAAAATGGAGTAGAGCTAGAGTGGAAGTAGGGATCCAGTTAGGAGAATTCTGCAATCATCAAGTCAAGAGACAGTGGCAGATTGGACTAAGGTAGATATGAATTAAAAGGTCAGAATCAATATATATTTAAAAATTGGTATGAGAATTGGTGGTGATTTGAATATGTGTAAAAAGGGAGGGGGATTTACCAATAAATGACTTATAAATTTTGGGCTGTGTAATGGAAAACAGGCAAAATTCCAAAGTACAGATTTTGAGGGATGGATACTTTTTGAAGCTAACAGGATGGGTCCAAAGCAGGAAGAGATTTATTAAACATAGCTAGAAGGTTCAACAGTACACTGCATAAAGAAGGTAATGGAGTAATATTTTACATCTTAGAATCATTTTGATATTCCCATCCTGTCTTAGTCAACTCAGGTTGCTATAACAAAATACCATAAATTGGGTGGCTTAAATAACAGATATTTATTTTTTAAAGTTCTGGAGGCTGAGAAGTCAAAACTCAAGTTGCTGACAAATTTGATTCCTGGTGAGAGCTCTCTTTCTGGCTTGTAGAAGGCTGGCTTCTCACTGAGTTCTCACATGGCAAAGACAGAGAAAGAGCTCTGGTCTCTCTTCCTCTTATAGCACACTAATGCCATCATGAGGACCCCACCCTCATGACCTCATCTAAACATAATTACTTCCCAAAGGGCCCACCTCCAAACACAATCATATTCAGAGCTAGGGCATCAACATATGAATTTTGAGGGGACACAAACATTTAATCTATAACACACCTCTAGTGCTAAGCCAGAATTGCATTATTTTATAACATAAAATTAACTTAAGTGTACATGTAAGATTTGTACATTTGTATGTTTATAAGATTATACATGCAAAACAATATTTGGGATTTAAAAGCAACTGGTTATTTTAAATAATTTAAATATTTAAGATTTTTAAATAAAACTTCCTTTCTCAAGGGAAGTCCAGTATCAATAGATGTTGTTTACAGTATTTTTAAGTTCACTCTGTCCCTTCCTCCACCAAAAAAGATAATTTCCAAAGCAAGGATTCATGCATCTAAAACAAGTTTTATTCTCCAGTTCTCATCAATGTAGTCTGAAAACCTTCAGCAAGAATGCCCAGAAGTCTAAATTATTATGTATCACATTAGGGGAGAATAAAGTAACCAAGATCCAAGTAATTTTGGACTTTATAGTCTGTAGTCAACATCTTAAATTTCATCTGGAATTGGACCAGATCACAGAACACTGATGCAATATCCAATGGAGCCATTATCACAGCTTGATTATGTAGTAATATGACGCATTTCTCATGCTACTTTCATTAAAATAGCATCACATCCACAAAACTTTTGAATAGACCATCTCTGGAGAGAACAGTCCAAAATTATCATCTTATTAAAATATAACTTCTGCTTTGGTTACTTCTTGTTTTCTTTAAAGTTCTAAACTATGGTGTGTGGCCAGGGAAACATAGACTATCCCTGACATCAAACAGAACTGGCCTTTAATGTTACACACAGGGCCAGGAGTATATTTTCTATGCTTCTTCTTCAAAATAGAAACTCTTCACCCACTACCTGTCCATCCTGACACCAGGGCATCAGCTTCCAAGTTAGAGTTCAGATAAACACTTCAGATTTTAGGCCTACCCAGCCTCATTCACTTTGTCAGCTATGTTTCTTTTTTTTTTAATCTTCTACTTTCTGTCACAGAGTCTCAGAGAGTTCTGCACCCGAATGTCATGACTTGTCATGACCTGAGCTTGTGTTCATTGACAGGAGCTTGTGAGAAAATGAGCTGGGAAAAACAGATGTAACTAGAGGAAAGTCAAAATGAATGCTATGAATTAAAAAAAAAAAAAAGTGGAAGAAGAAGAGAATATTCAGGAGTTTCCCTTAACCTCTCATTTTCCCAAAATTACACACACTGCCTGACAGCTATTCTTGATCTCTTTTCATTCAACATTCACAGGATCAAGATGATTTCAGAACACAGAGCAAAGTTAAGGCTCTGAGAGGTCACTCATCTTCTCCATAAGAAAAGAAATGTGCACTCCCCTCATTCTCAGAGTAACCCAATGTAAATGATGAATTTTATGTCAAACTGGAATTTTCTTCATTCTTTCTTGTACAAATGTATGAATGTTTCTACACACTAAGATGCATCATCAAGGTAGCATACAGATTTTCCTTCCCTTGAGACCTTTAAAGAAGATAAATATTAAACGTCTTTGAAGGATGGCATGGAGTCCTTACCTAACGTTGAGGAATGAATTAAAAAACCTTTGCTGTCCCTAATGCATTATGAGTGAGGAATAAAAACAAAACAAAAAACATTAGCTATACTAATAATATATTGATAAAACAATTCCTTTTTTTAACATCTTTATTGGAGTATAATTGCTTTACAATGGTGTGTTAGTTTCTGCTTTATAACAAAGTAAATCAGTTATACATACATATGTTCCCATATCTCTTCCCTCTTGCGTCTCCCTCCCTCCCACCCTCCCTATCCCACCCCTCTAGGTGGTCACAAAGCACCAAGCTGATCTCCCTGTGCGGCTGCTTCCCACTAGCTATCTATTTTACATTTGGTACTCTACATATGTCCATGCCACTCTCTCACTTTGAACAATTCCTTTTAAACACTCTTTATTTCCAATGTGGTAATTTCTCTTTTTTAAACATAACTCTCTGCCACCCTGACATTAAATGTCAAAGTAGCACCAGTTCTGTCCAGTTGAGCTACAAAATTAATTGACTACTATGAAGAATAGCAATTTAGCGTAATGAAGCACAGAAGACCCAATATCAACAATAAATTAGAAGACATAACTGCCTTTCATAACTGAGTTATACCCAAGCCTGTAGTGTCCAGAAATTACTGCAAAGTGATTAGAATGTTTATTAAAAGTACTAGGGGGGCTTCCCTGGTGTCGCAGTGGTTGAGAGTCCGCATGCCAATGCATGGGACACGGGTTCGTGCCCCGGTCCGGGAGGATCCCACATGCCGTGGAGTGGCTGGGCCCATGAACCATGGCCGCTGAGCCTGTGCGTCCGGAGCCTGTGCTCCGCAACGGGAGAGGCCACAGCAGTGAGAGGCCCGCATACCACAAAAAAAAAAAAAAAAAGTACTAGGATATCTGATGTCTTCTGAGTAAACAAAGAATCTAAGGGGAAGATACGTTCTCTTTAGAATTCCAAGTACTAAGAACCGATAGGTCTTAAAATAGCAACAAGATGCCCAACGCCTGGTACACAGTAACTGGATGTTGAATAAATGCACTACAGCTAAAATCTTGTTTCCTCTATACTTTTGGTCTTCTTGAAATGACTAGTTACTGCCCCTCACAGTATGCTCAGACCTCTCTCTCCTTCAGGTATGAAATCTGGATTAACATATCTTTGTTTTCTTTTTTATTCAAAGTATAATTGCCTGTATCTATAATCCTATTGGCTTATTTTATTTATACAGTTGAGGTTTATTTATCTTTTGTTAATTCTTGAGATTAATATAAATCTTAATAGATCTTCCCAATCACTGTTGAAATGAAGTTTTCAGAGTTCAGCAACAGTATTAATTTTCTTCTTTTAAATTACCACCATCCCCATCTCAACTAAAAATTAGAAGGTTGGAGTATGAGCTGGATTATGCCCAGAATCTCAATGATCATTTCTAAACATTCATACATAAATCTATGATATTCAGTGATTGTTACTTTATCACCCCAAGAATTCTTTATAACAATTTGCCTGTAATGAAAATTTTCAGAGGTATAAAAAGCGATATTGCTGCGATTAGATATGTAGGGTTCTAATCTAGATAACTACCTAGGTAAGCAAGTTCCAAGAACCTGATTCCTAACTACACAGCAATGTAAAGAACCATATTACTAGACTTTCCCTTAATTCAGCTCCTGTGGAAGATGGTCACTGAAAAGACAGGAAAAGGGCAAATTTTAGGGGCTTCCTGTGGCTCTAAAATTCTGATGGTGAAAAAATGAGGAATTCTGTGAGCTTTGGGGCATCTGTTAGTAAATGACATCCTACAACAAAAAATATTTCCACTGACTCAACATCTCCTCTGAGATTTCATTTCAAAAGTTGATTTGAGGGAGGGGGGGAAGATGGCAGAGGGAGGGGGGAAGATGGCGGAAGAGTAAGACACGGAGTGACCATCCTCCCCACAGATACATCAGAAATACATCTACACGTAACAACTCCTACAGAACACCTACTGAAGGCTGGCAGAAGACCTCAGACCTCCCAAAAGGCAAAAAACTCCCCACGTACCTGGGTAGGGCAAAAGAAAAAAGAATAAACAGAGACAAAAGGTTAGGGACGGGACCCACACCAGTGGGAAGCTGTGAAGGAGGAAAGGTTTCCACACACTAGGAAGCCCCTTCGCGGGCGGAGATTGCGGGAGGCGGAGCGGGGAGCTTCGGAGCCGCGGAGGAGAGCGCAGCAACAGGGGTGCGGAGGGCAAAGCGGGGAGATTCCCGCACAGAGGATCGGCGCCGACCGGCACTCACCAGCCCGAGAGGGTTGTCTGCTCCCCCGCCAGGGCAGGTGGGAGCTGGGAGCTGAGACTCGGGCTTCGGAGGTCAGATCCCAGAGAGAGGACTGCGGTTGGCGGCGTGAACACAGCCTGAAGGGGGCTAGCGCGTCACGGCTAGCTGGGAGGGAGTCCGGGAAAAGGTCTGGAAAAAGTCTGGACCTGCCGAAGAGGCAAGAGACTTTTTCTTCCCTCTTTGTTTCCTGGTGCGCGAGGAGAGGGGATTAAGAGCGCTGCTTAAAGGAGCTCCAGAGACGGGCGCGAGCCGCGGCTAAAAGCGCGGACCCCAGAGACGGGCATGAGACGCTAAGGCTGCTGCTACCAGCACCAAGAAGCCTGTGTGCGAGCACAGGTCATTATCCACACCCCTCTTCCGGGGAGCCTGTGCAGCCTGCCACTGCCAGGGTCCTGTGATCCGGGGACAACTTCCCCGGGAGAACGCATGGCGCACCTCAGGCTGGTGCAACGTTACAGCAGCCTCTGCCGCCGCAGGCTTACCCAGCATCTGTACCCCTCCTTCCCCCGCCCCATGGCCTGAGTAAGCCAGAGCCCCCGAATCAGCGGCCCCTTTAACCCCGTCCTGTATCAGCGAAGAACAGACGCCCTGCAGCGATGTACACGCAGAGGCGGGGCCAAATCCAAAGCTGAAGCCCAGGAGCTGTGCGAACAAAGAAGAGAAAGGGAAATCTCTCCGAGCAGCCTCAGGAGCAGCGGATTAAATCTCCACAATCAACTTCATGTACCCTGCATCAGTGTAATACCGAAATAGACAACGAATCATCTCAAATTGACGAGGTGGACTTTGAGAGCAAGATATATTAATTGTTCCCCTTTTCCTCTTTTTGTGTGTATGTGTATGCTTCTCTGTGAGATTTTCTCTATATAGTTTTGCTTTCACCATTTGTCCTAGGGTCTGCCCGTTCGTTTTTTGTTTGTTTCTTTTTTTTTTTAACTTGAAAAAAAATTTTATTTTCTTAATAATTATTTTTTATTTAACTAACTTTATTTTATCTTACTTTATTTTATCCTCTTTCTTTCTTTCTAATTTTTCTCCCTTTTATTCTGAGCCGTGTGCATAAAAGGCTCTTGGTGCTTCAGCCAGGCATCAGGGCTGTGCCTCTGAGATGGGAGAGCAAACTTCAGGACACTGGTCCACAACAGACCTCCCAGCTCCACATAATATCCAACAGTGAAAATCTCCCAGAGATCTCCATCTCAACACCAACATCCAGCTTCACTCAACGACCAGCAAGCTACAGTGCTGGACACCCTATGCCAAACAACTAGCAAGACAGGAACACAAACCCACACATTAGCAGAGAGGCTGCCTAAAATCATAATAAGCCCACAGACACCCCAAAACACACCACCAGACATGGACCTGCCCACCAGAAAGACAAGATCCCCCCTCATCCACCAAAACACAGGCACTAGTCCCCTCCACCAGGAAACCTACACAACCAACTGAACCAACCTTAGCCACTGGGGACAGACACCAAAAACAACGGGAACTATGAACCTGCAGCCTTCAGAAAGGAGACCCCACACACAGTAAGATAAGTAAAATGAGAAGACAGAAAAACACACAGCAGATGAAGGAGCAAGATAAAAACCCACCAGACCTAACAAATGAAGAGGAAATGGGCAGTCAACCTGAAAAAGAATTCAGAATAATGATAGTAAAGATGACCCAAAATCTTGGAAACAGAATAGAGAAAATGCAAGAAATATTTAACAAGGACCTAGAAGAACTAAAGAGGAAAAAAGCAACGATGAACAACACAATAAATGAAATGAAAAATACTCTAGAAGGGATCAATAGCAGAATAACTGAGGCAGAAGAACGGATAAGTGACCTGGAAGACAAAATAGTGGAAATAACTACTGCAGAGCAGAATAAAGAAAAAAGAATGAAAACTGAGGACAGTCTCAGAGACCTCTGGGACAATCTTAAACACACCAACATTCAAATTATAGGCATCGCAGAAGAAGAGAAAAAGAAAGGGGCTGAGAAAATATTTGAAGAGATTATAGTTGAAAACTTCCCTAATATGGGAAAGGAAATAGTTAATCAAGTCCAGGAAGCACAGAGAGTCCCATACAGGATAAATACAAGGAGAAACATGCCAAAACACATATTAATCAAATTATCAAAAATTAAATACAAAGAAAACATATTAAAAGCAGCAACAGAAAAACAACAAATAACACACAAGGGAATCCCCATAAGGTTAACAGCTGATCTTTCAGCAGAAACTCTGCAAGCCAGAAGGGAGTGGCAGGACATATTTAAAGTGATGAAGGAGAAAAACCTACAATCAAGATTACTCTACCCAGCAAGGATCTCATTCAGATTTGATGGAGATATTAAAACCTTTACAGACAAGCAAAAGCTGAGAGAGTTCAGCACCACAAAATCAGCTATACAACAAATGCTAAAGGAACTTCTCTAGGCAAGAAACACAAAAGAAGGAAAAGACCTACAATAACAAAACCCAAAACAATTAAGAAAATGGAAATAGGAACATACATATCAATAATTACCTTAAAAGTAAATGGATTAAATGCTCCCACCATAAGACACAGACTGGCTGAATGGATACAAAAATAAGACCCATATATATGCTGTCTACAAGAGACCCTCTTCAGAGCTAGGGACACATACAGACTGAAAGTGAGGGGACAGAAAAAGATATTCCATGCAAATGGAAATCAAAAGAAAGCTGGAGTAGCAATTCTCATATCAGACAAAATAGACTTTAAAATAAAGACTATTACAAGAGACAAAGAAGGACATTACATAATGATCAAGGGATCGATCCAAGAAGAAGATATAACAATTGTAAATATTTATGCACCCAACATAGGAGCACCTCAATACATAAGGCAAATACTAACAGACATAAAAGGGGAAATCAACAGTAACACATTCATAGTAGGGGACTTTAACACCTCACTTTCACCAATGGACAGATCATCCAAAATGAAAATAAATAAGGAAACACAAGCTTTAATACATTAAACAAGATACATTAAACAAGATGGACTTAATTGATATTTATACGACATTCCATCCAAAAACAACAGAATACATATTTTTCTCAAGTGCTCATGGAACATTCTCCAGGATAGATCATATCTTGGGTCACATTCAAGCCTTAGTAAATTTAAGAAAATTGAAATCATATCAAGTGTCCTTCCCGACCACAACGCTATGAGACTAGATATCAATTACGGGAAAAGATCTATAAAAATACAAACACATGGAGGCTAAACAATACACTACTTAATAACGAAGTGATCACTGAAGAAATCAAAAAGGAAATCAAAAAATACCTAGAAACAAATGACAATGGACACACGACGACCCAAGTCCTATGGGATGCAGCAAAAGCAGTTCTAAGAGGAAAGTTTACAGCAATACAATCCTACCTTAAGAAACAGGAAACATCTCGAATAAACAACCTAACCCTGCACCTAAAGCAATTAGAGAAAGAAGGACAAAAAACACCAAAGTGAGCAAAAGGAAAGAAATCATAAATATCAGATCTGAAATAAATGAAAAAGAAATGAAGGAAACGATAGCAAAGATCAATAAAACTAAAAGCTGGATCTTTGAGAAGATAAACAAAATTGATAAACCATTAGCCCGACTCATCAAGAAAAAAAAGCAAGAAGACTCAAATCAATAGAATTAGAAATGAAAAAGGATAGGGCCTCCCTGGTGGCGCAGTGGTTGAGAGTCCGCCTGCCGATGCAGGGGATACGGGTTCGTGCCCCGGTCCGGGAGGA
>NW_006775459.1:1951836-1959620 GCF_000442215.2 Lipotes vexillifer
GATTACTACAAGCAACTCTATGCCAATAAAATGGACAACCTGGAAGAAATGGACAAATTCTTAGAAATGTACAACCTGCCAAGACTGAACCAGGAAGAAATAGAAAATACAAACAGACCAATCACAAGCACTGAAATTGAAACTGTGATTAAAAATCTTCCAACAAACAAAAGCCCAGGACAAGATGGCTTCACAGGCGAATTCTATCAAACATTTAGAGAAGAGCTAACACCTATCCTTCTCAAACTCTTCCAAAATATAGCAGAGGGAGGAACACTCCCAAACTCATTCTAAGAGGCCACCAGCACCCTGACACCAAAACCAGACAAAGATGTCACAAAAAGAAAACTACAGGCCAATATCACTGATGAACATAGATGCAAAAATCCTCAACAAAATACTAGCAAAACAGAATCCAACAGCACATTAAAAGGATCATACACCATGATCAAGTGGGGTTTATTCCAGGAATGCAAGGATTCTTCAATATATGCAAATCAATCAACATGCTACACCATATTAACAAATTGAAGGAGAGAAACCATATGATCATCTCAATAGATGCAGAGAAAGCTTTTGACAAAATTCAACACCCATTTATGATAAAAAGCCTGCAGAAAGTAGGCATAGAGGGAACTTTCCTCAACATAATAAAGCCCATATATAACAAACCCACACCCAACATCATCCTCAATGGTGAAAAACTGAAAGCATTTCCACTAAGATCAGGAACAAGACAGGGTTGCCCACTCTCACCACTCTTATTCAACATAGTTTTGGAAGTTTTAGCCACAGCAATCAGAGAAGAAAAGGAAATAAAAGGAATCCAAATCGGAAAAGAAGAAGTAAAGCTGTCACTCTTTGCACATGACATGATACTATACATAGAGTATCCTAAAGATGCTACCAGAAAACGACTAGAGCTAATCAATGAATTTGGTAAAGTAGCAGGATACAAAATTAATGCACAGAAATCTCTGGCATTCCTATACACTAATGATGAAAAATCTGAAAGTGAAATCAAGAAAACACTCCCATTTACCATTGCAACAAAAAGAATAAAATATCTAGGAATAAACCTACCTAAGGAGACAAAAGACCTGTATGCAGAAAATTATAAGACACTGATGAAAGAAATTAAAGATGATACAAATAGATGGAGAGATATACCATGTTCTTGGATTGGAAGAATCAACATTGTGAAAATGACTCTACTACCCAAAGCAATCTACAGATTCAATGCAATCCCTATCAAACTACCACTGGCATTTTTCACAGAACTAGAACAAAAAATTTCACAATTTGTATGGAAACACAAAAGACCCCGAATAGCCAAAGCAATCTTGAGAACAAAAAATGGAGCTGGAGGAATCATGCTCCCTGACTTCAGGCTATACTACAAAGCTACAGTAATGAAGACAGTATGGTGGTGGCACAAAAACAGAAATATAGATCAATGGAACAGGCTAGAAAGCCCAGAGATAAACCCACACACATATGGTCACCTTATCTTTGATAAAGGAGGCAGGAATGTACAGTGGAGCAAGGACAGCCTCTTCAATAAGTGGTGCTGGGAAAACTGGACAGGTACATGTAAAAGTATGAGATTAGAACACTCCCTAACACCAACACAAAAATAAGCTCAAAATGGATTAAAGACCTAAATGTAAGGCCAGACACTATCAAACTTTTAGAGGAAAACATAAGCAAAACACTCTATGACATAAATCACAGCACCATCTTTTTTGACCCAACTCCTAGAGAAATGGAAATAACAAAAACAAACAAATGGGACCTCATGAAACTTAAAAGCTTTTGCACAGCAATGAAAACCAAGACCAAAAGACAACCCTCAGAATGGGAGAAAATATTTGCACATGAAGCAACTGACAAAGGATTAATCCCCAAAATTTACAAGCAGCTCATGCAGCTCAATAACATCAATAACAAAAAAATAAACAACCCAATCCAAAAATGGGCAGAAGACCTAAATAGACATTTCTCCAAAGAAGATATACAGACTGCCAACAAACACATGAAAGAATGCTCAACATCATTAATCATTAGAGAAATGCAAATCAAAACTACAATGAGATATCATCTCACACCAGTCAGAATGGCCATCATCAAAAAATCTAGAAACAATCAATACTGGAGAGGGTGTGAAGAAAAGGGAACACTCTTGCACTGCTGGTGGGAATGTGAATTGGTTCAGCCACTATGGAGAACAGTATGGAGGTTCCTTCAAAAACTATAAATAGAGCTACCATATGACCCAGCAATTCCACTACTGGGCATATACCCTGAGAAAACCATAATTCAAAAAGAGTCATGTACCGCAATGTTCATTGCAGCTCTATTTACAATAGCCAGGACATGGAAGCAACCTGAGTGTCTATCATCGGATGAATGGATAAAGAAGATGTGGCACATATACACAATGGAATATTACTCAGCCATAAAAAGAAACGAAATTGAGTTTTTTGTAGTGAGGTGGATGGACTTAGAGTCTGTCATACAGAGTGAAGTAATGCAGAAAGAGAAAGACAAATACTGTATGCTAACACATATATATGGAATCTAAGAAAAAAAAAATGTCATGAAGAACCTAGGGGTAAGATGGGAATAAAGACACAGACCTACTAGAGAATGAGCTTGAGGATATCGGGAAGGGGAAGGGTAAGCTGTGATAAAGTGAGAGAGTGGCATGGACATATATACACTACCAAACGTAAAATAGATAGCTCATGGGAAGTAGCCGCATAGCACAGGGAGATCAGCTCGGTGGTTTGTGACCTCGTAGAGGGGTGGGATAGGAAGGGTGGGAGGCAGCGAGACGCAAGAGGGAAGAGATATGGGAACATATGTATATGTATAACTGATTCACTTTGTTATAAAGCAGAAACTAACACACCATTGTAAAGCAATTATACTCCAATAAAGATGTTTAAAAAAAAAAAAAAGTTGATTTTATTTTGAAAAGCTAACATGAAATCACCAAAGAGATTACTTCTAAAGCAGTTCTTTCAGATACAGCCTTAAAACTAAATGTCCAAATCATTTATTTTTATTTCCTCTCACTCACAACTAATAGGGAATACAGTTCTCAATTTCTTCTAAGGCTGTCACAAAATAAAATATTATTTTGAAAAATTTTTGATCTCATCTAAATGTCCAGCTAAGACCATGCAAGGAAACTTTATGAAAACAACTCTCTCTAAGAGGCACATTCCTTGTTCCTGTCTCAATGAATCTATTAATATTTAAAGTTACTTTTAGGTAAGTTGTTTTGTTTCATTGAGTTTATTTCTTAAAATGTGCAAAGGACCAGGGACTTCCCTGGTGGTCCAGTGGTAAAGAATCCGCCTTCGAATGCAGGGGACACAGGTTTGATCCCTGGTCGGGGAACTAAGATCCCACATGCTGCAGGGCAACTAAACCCAGGCGCCACAACTACTGAGCTCACGTGCCTCAACTAGAGGGCCCACGTGCTCTGGGGCCTGCGCGACACAACCAGAGAAGAGAAAACTCACACTCCACAACTAGAGAGAAGCCCCAATGCCGCAAGAAAAAGATCCCGCATAGCTAAACAAAGATGCCGCATGCCACAACTAAAACCCGACACAGCCATAAAAATAAATAAATAAATACATAATATTAAAATAAAAAACTGTGCAAAAGACCAAATGATTCATTAGAGTCTGCCTACAGATGTTTCATGAAATTACATCATCTAAAACAAAATAATTCTAAGACCCAAATTAACAAACAGAAACTTTGTGTTTTGTATTTAGAAGACATTTAATGGCATTTTTGTCTTTCTTTCTCAAATTTTTCCAAAGCCTCTTATTCTACGAATTAATTTCCTCTCTCCAATCAGAAATCCATCTTTACAGATACCTCTCTCCAATCAGAAGTCCATCTTTACAGATAAAGTATAAAACTTAAGATCTAGATTTGTCTAAAATGGTAATTTATGATTTAAAAAACCCTAGATTCAGTTTAAACAGCAGCAACTGTAATTACATCCCACTTTTAACACTGCTTTACTGATATGATTCTATTTAAGCTCTTCAAGAACCAACATAGTGACAACTTGTTCATTCAGAAGAAATCAAGAAAAGATTATATTCAAATGAACATAAACTCATGTCATGTTCATTGAAATGCTCTCGAAGCTTTGGATGCCTTCTGAAACGTAACATATTTTGTGGTCACAAAGATACACTTCTCTCAGTGGCTTCTCATTCTAGGAACTGGGTTTGTTCATTTCTACAATGCCTTTGCACCCTCTTATGGTCATTTTAGGATTTGCTTTATTGGGAGCAATTTATTCAAGGCTACTCAATGGTTTCTTTATCTTGTAAATTTGAATTTTTATTAGAATAATGACATTTACACACTTTCCACCTTTAAATCTGTAATTTCGTAATCCCAAATATTAATTGAAGCTCACACTTCTTCACACTGTTGAGAAAACAGAAGTATACAGAGTTGAGGTTACTAGGATAATAATTAGAAACACTCCATACTTTCCAATTATGCCTGACATATTAACAAGCTAATAAGAATTTAAGATTCTGCCTCCTAGGCACAAAGCAATTCAATAGTAATGCCATCATTAGGTATCACAGTTCTTATTTTCTGATACTGACATGATGAAATCAACTTAGAATCTCTTTGGGCCTGTTTATATAAAGCATGGATGTGACTTCTAACTTAGTACAATGTCCTAAAAATAACAGCATAAATGTGGCTGTCCTTCATTAAGAAGTTGCAATAGCAAGATAAACACACGTAACACACACATAAACACACACAACACACACACGCACGCACACACATACACTTTACACTTTATAACTCATTTGGCTCGTGTTGTCTTGGAAACATTAAATTCCTTTAACCTAGAGATCTTTAAAAAAAACCTAAGGATCAAATGTTACCATTCTATTATATTTAATTTGATAACCATAATAAAAACAAAGACCGCTTGTTCCTTTCCTGACTTAAAATCTCCTTCTTTCTGTTAGTTATAGTTTGATGTTTAGAAAACATTTAGGAAAAATGTGTAAAGCTTTAATGGCAAGCTTTATTTCTGAATTCATGCTGCTGCCAATAATAAGGATACCTGCTTTGTGGTAAAAAAAAGAAACAACTGTTCAAACTGTACATATGGCAGAGGAACTACTCTTTAAAGTGTTTATAAGAACTGTTGCATTACCATATATTTTTTTCTTTCCAGGGTTACAGCTACACATTTTAAGATACTTTCAACTTTAAGTATAACTTGAGTATTATAGGCTTTAAATTCCTAACTTATAATACATGCATACTTTTGTCAGAAAAATACATCAGAACCTATACATGTATCTATAAATCAATAATTTTGGTTTCAAAATACAACTCCTGTTATTAAGGGCACAGATGAGTACTAACCCAAAGTGCAAGAAATCCCATAACTGAATAACAGTTGAGGGGACAGAAAATACAATTTCACCAAGCTAAAGTCAGATATCATATAGGATGATGCTCCAAATATTTAAAGCTTCTATCAATTCCCAAATTACAAATGAAGTTTAAAAATAAAATTTTGGGTGGTCCATCTGAAAAATGCACTTATCTCTCACAGTAAATAATAGCACTTACAAAGATCACCAATGCCTGCAAGATATCAATCTGTAGGTTTCCTATGTAATTCAATCACTGTATCAGATGTGCTGACAACAAATATATACTTCAGAACATTAAAGTTATTTCCAGTTGTAAAAATATCCTTTATCTACAAATATACTTTCAAAGAATCTAAAAACCCACATCATCTCTCTGACAATGAAACCATGTATGTTGTCTAAAATACACTGTCCATATTTCATAAATACTTCAAAATATGAAATTGCCAAGTGAACACTACCAATACCTCCTCTTGTATGCACTCTTTCACAATGACAGTCATTGACAACTGGAATCTACTTTACAGGTATGTCTATCTTTTTAAAAACACAATATGCTTTGTTGGACTTCCCTGGTGGCGCAGTGGTTAAGAATCTGCCTGCCAGTGCAGGGGACAGGGATTTGAGCCCTGCTCCGGGAAGATCCCACATGCCGCGGAGCAACTAAGCCCGTGTGCCACAACTACTGAGCCTGAGTGCCACAACTACTGAAGCCCGCACACCGAGAGCCCGTGCTCCGCAACGAGAAGCCACTGCAATGAGAAGCCCACACACTGCAATGAAGAGTAGCCCCCCGCTCGCCGCAACAAGAGAAAGCCCGTACACAGCAATGAAGACCCAACGCAGCCAAAAATAAATAAATAAATATATTTATTATTTATTTTTAAATTTTAAAAATAAAAAAATTAAAAAACAATATACTTTGTTAATGGGTATTGCAAATACTTGTGTTCAAATGTATCCTGTCCTACAAAAGTCTGATAATTTAATTGTATATTCAAAGATATAAAACAATTAAGTCCACTAGCATCAACAACCATTTAGGAAACCAATAATAAGTGTTGTTTGAAAGCAGAGTAACCCAGATGTCCTAAACTACTTAACATAAAATTTCAGGCCCTTCAAAATCAGCCACAGAACACTACCCTTCTTCAGCCTTATACCTTTTCACATTTCAGTGATTACACATTTAGCTCCCTTTATCAGAAATAATTCCCTCTCTTAAAATTCTAATTCAAAAAGATACACACACCCTAATGTTCACAACAGCAATATTTTCAACAGCCAAGACATGAAAGCAACCTAAATGTGCATCAACAGATGAATGAATAAAGAAGATGTGGTACATATATACAATGGAATATATCATCCACAAAAAAAGAATGAAACAATGCCACTTACAGCAACATGGATGGACCTAGAGATTAGCGCACCAAGTGAAGTTAAGTCAGAGAGAGAATGACAAATATCATATGGTATCGCTTATATGTGGAACCTAAAATACAATACTAATGAACTTATTTACAAAACAGAAATAGATGCACAGACATAGAAAACAAACTTATGTTTACCAAAGGGGAAAAGGAGGGGAGGGATAAATTAGGAGTTTGGAAATCGCAGATAAAAACTATATACAAAATAGATAAACAACAAGGTCCTACTGTATAGCACAGGGAACTATATTCAGTATCTTGTAATAACCTATAATAGAAAAGAATATGAAAAAGAATATACATATGTAACTGAATCACTTTGCTCTACTATACTTCAATAAAATAAATAAATAAGAAATAACTCCCTCTCTTACTGTAGAACATCATTATACACTGGGATTTATCATATGGTAGTATAAAATATTTGTTTGAATGGCTCTCTCTCCCAACTGACCACCATATGAATTCCTTGAAGGCAGGAACTGACTTGATTCATTTTTTTTCTTTTATTTTTTTGGCCACACCTTGCAGCCTGTGGGATCCTAGTTCCCCAACCAGGGACTGAACCCAGGCCCTCGGCAGGGAAAGCACGGAGTGCCAACGCTGGACCACCAGGGAATTCCCTTGATTCATTTTTACATGCCCAGTACCTGAAAAATAGTAGGTGCTGAAGCAACATGATGCTTTTGGAGTCCAAAACATCATTATGGAAAACTGTGTTTTAATCCTAGGCTCAATCACTTAATTTTGCAGTTTCCTCATATGTAAACGAGGGCTAAACACCTTGCAGGATTGTTGAGAAACTAAAAGATACCCATAAAGTGACTAACCCAGTGCCTGGCACATAGAAGGCACTGTGATATGTGTTCAGTAAATGTTAGCTGAATTGATCTTTCCC
>NW_006775459.1:1959630-1985063 GCF_000442215.2 Lipotes vexillifer
GATCTTTCACTACAGCTCTTTCCACTTATATATTTACTCAAAATATTTCCAGACTTCTCAAAATTTAAACCACTACCTTGTTCCTTTTTACTCTTTCCTATATACCAGAATTTAAATATAACCACAGCTATAAAAATAAAGGATTTTACTGTGTATTCAGGCAATTAATGCATTTGAGGGCAGTAAGTCCAATTTTTTTTCCAGAAATAAAATATCCTAAGGAATGGGAACTAAAGTACAGGGCATTCAGCTTTATTGTCTCTTCCATTTCTCAACAAAAGAGAAAAACAAAAAAGCTTCAATATTTATAAGACTAAGAAGGGATGAGCATAATTCTGCCTTAACATACATTTCTGCGGGCCGCGAGGCTGGGCGAGCGCGCAATTGGCGCCGGGGCTCGCCACCCCCGCCTCGCCGCACCTCCGGCTTGCTGCCGCGCAGGGGCCTGCGCCGCCCCTGTCTCCCCTTCCGGGCCGGGGTGCAACCCCAGGGCGCGTCCGTCCCCGCCGCTGCTGGCCCCGGTCCCCCACTCCATGGCCGCCTCGGCGCCGCCCCCACCGGACAAGCTGGAGGGAGGTGGCGGCCCCGCACCGCCCCTTGCACCACCCAGCATGACGGAGTTTGCTCCATCCCCGACTCCCATGGTGGATCACCTGGTTGCATCCGACCCTTCTGAGGATGACTTCGGAGCCCCTAAGGTGGGGGGCGCTGCCCCTCCATTCCTGGGCAGTCCTGTCCCCTTTGGTGGCTTCCGTGTACGGGGGTGCATGGCAGGCCAGGTACCCCCAGGCTGTGACACTGGGGGTGGAGGAGGCCCCCAGCTTCTTCCTCAACAACGCCCCCTTTCCCTCCCAACCTCATGGGCCCTGCTTTCAACATGCCCCCCCAGGGCCCTGGCTACCCTCCCCCAGGCAACATGAACTTTCCCAGCCAACCCTTCAACCAGCCTCTGGGTCAAAACTTCAGCCCGCCTGGTGGGCAGATGATGCCAGGCCCCGTGGGGGGATGTGGTTGCACAATCTCACCCACCATGGGACAGCCTCCAGAGGGGAGCTGGGCCCCCCTTCTCTCCCCCAACGCTTTGCCTAGCTAGGGGCACCTGTTGGCCCTTCTCCTCTCCAGAGACCTGGTCAGGTACTCCCCAGCTTGCCCCCCCAACACAGGTCCCTTCCCTGGTCCTGACCCTGGCTTTCCTGGCCCTGGTGGTGAGGATGGGGGGAAGCCCTTAAATGCACCTGCTCCCACTGCTTTTCGCCAGGAGCCCCACTCAGGCTCCCCAGCTGCTGCTGTTAATGGAAATCAGCCCAGTTTTCCCCCAAACAGCAGTGGGCGGGGTTGGGGCACCCCGGATGCCAATAGCCTGCCACCCCGTGGCAAGACAAGTGCGAGCTCAGGGCCCCAGCCTCCCCCAGGCCTGGTGTATCCATGTGGTGCCTGTCGGAGTGAGGTGAACAACGACCAAGATGCCATTCTGTGTGAGGCTTCCTGCCAGAAGTGGTTCCACCGCAAGTGCATGGGCATGACTGAGAGCACCTATGGGTTGCTGACCATTGAGGCCTCTGCTGTCTGGGCCTGTGATCTCTGCCTCAAGACCAAGGAGATCCAGTCTGTCTACATCCGCAAAGGCATGGGGCAGCTGGTGGCTGCTAACGATGGGTGATGCTGGCGAGGTACCCAGGAAGTGCATACGTTCCTCCCTGCTCTTCCAGGGTGGTTGTTTTCTGTCTGGCTCTTGGTCCTTGTTTCCACCGGCTTCCCATCCCCATGGGGCAGAAACACAATGGCTCCTGGGGGTAGAAAAGGAACTGAGACAGGCAGGCAGAAGAGCCTGGATTGCTCACTTTTCTGGAAACTTACATGTTGAGATCTACAGAGGTCCAGGAAACCAAAGCCCTGCCAAGCAGAGCCATTTTTGGTGGCTGTCTCTGGAGGCCTAGAGGTGTGGCTGCAAGAGAAAAGAGGCTGGAGGAAGATCTGAAGGGCAGGGGTGCCCCTCTACAGATGATGGATGCCCCCAACACCTGTGCCTAACACTCCTAACTAGCCCCCCAGCCCCAGCCTTAGTTTTTGGAGTCCAGTATTAAAGGTTTCTGGCCAGAGGAGTTGGGGGTCTCTTCCCATCTCTGCAGTAGCCCTTTCATGGGTGCTGGGAAACAGCTTTAGGGAATAAATGCAGATTTTCCCCTTTTCTTACCTTCCCCTTGCCTCCTCCAAGACCTACCTAACTCCTCCCCCCTCAGAGAACCAAACAGCTTGAAGAAGCAGGAGAGTACGTGGCTATGGCCACGTCGCTTGGTGATTTGGGGCTTCAAGACAATAGGTAAGAGATGCTGTCAGGACATATCTCCCTCATACCAAAGTCACTGGTCCTTTCTCAGACTCTCTTGTGCTTTTTCCCTAATGACAATATTTTTGCTAAAAATTGGGATATGTGGTCTGACAGAGCAGAATATTTGATGTCTGGACTGTCCTGGAAGCCTGGACTCTGGCTGTACACCCCCCCATCTGTTGCACATTAGTCGCAGCGCTGGTCTTCAACTTTTGGCGCCCTTACTTCCCTGCTTCCCTGGCTTGATTGAAAGAAAGCTTGAAAAGGCGCAGAGCCCTTACACCTCATTTTTTCTCCTGATGAAAGGATCCCTGTCACAGCCTGTGGGTAGGGTGGCAGCAGGACCTTCATTGCCATGGTACTAAAATGCAATCCAGAACCTGAATGTTTTTTGTTTCTCTCTTTCCCCGCTATTCTTTATATCTTCTCCGGCCTGGTGATCTAGCTGTTCTCATTCCTCTCAGCCAGGGACCTGCACTGGGCTTTGTTTCTATTTTATTTTTTAAGCACTGCCTGCCAGAGATGGGCCAGGGGCCTGATCGGAGCCCCTCACAGCTGCTGTCTCTTCCTTACAGCTCGTGCACACATTCCTCAGTGGGGTGGGGAAGGCAGGCTTGGGGTGTGGCCCTGAGAGGACCTGGTGGTCCCCTGCCCCCCGCTTCTCCCGGGACCCTAGCGTGTGAAGAGAAGACAAAGGTATACTGCAGAACTTTTTCGCCTGCCCAGGTGTAGCATGCAGCCTTTGAGGCTGTGAGAAAGAAGGGAGTGGCCTCTGGGCCTCTCTCCTCCAGTGTTCCCTGCTGCGGAACAGCAGAGATGGCAGCCCCCCCCACTGCTGAGCTTTGTGTTGTCTTTGTGGTTCTGTGTGCCCCTCTCTTATCTGTTGCTATTTTTGTGGTCTCCCTGATCTCTGCATTTGGTAAGATGGCTCTTGCAGGGGGGCATGTCTGTTCAGTCCCTCTCTCCCTCTCGCTCCACTGCTTTTTGGAAGGAAGTGGGGGTGGCAGAGATGTGGTGGGGAAAGTTCTGTATGGTTGGATTAATAAAATGACTTGGAAAATCAAAAAAAAAAAAAAAGCCATACATTTCTGCCTTTTAAGCCCAGTTTAAACTCGATGAAAGGCCTAGAACACAGACTATTCATTAAAAAAAAAAAAAAGATGCTTTAACTGCAGTGCACATTCAGTAGATAAAATCCAAAGAAAGCAGTCCTGCCTGAAACATTTACAAATCAATTCATTATACTGATTTGGAATGAGATGTGCTGTAATTTAAAACATAGATTACCACAGGCCAAACTTGATTAAGTTCCATTTTTAAGGCACTTTCCCTTGGCTATGTACTTGACCTCAGAATTTACAAGAAACAACAATTTGCCTAACCTTAAAAAAAAGCCATTGCACTATTTACAATAGCCAGGACATGGAAGTAACCTAAGTGCCCATCAAAAGATGAATGGATAAAGAAGATGTGGCACATATATACAATGGAATATTACTCAGCCATAAAAAGAAACAAAATCAAGTTATTTGTAGTGAGGTGGATGGACCTAGAGTCTGTCATACAGAGTGAAGTAAGTCAGAAAGAGAAAAACAAATACTGTATACTAACACATATATATGGAATCTAAAAAAAAAAAATGGTTCTGATGAACCTAGGGGCAAGACAGGAATAAAACAGCACACATAGAGAATGGACTTGAGGACACAGGGAGGGAGAAACGTAAGCTGGGACAAAGTGAGAGAGTGGCATTGACATATATACACTACCAAACGTAAAATAGATAGCTAGTGGGAAGCAGCCGCACAGCACAGGGAGATCAGCTCGGTGCTTTGTGACCACCTAGAGGGGTGGGATAGGGAGGGTGGGAGGGAGACGCAAGAGGGAAGGGGATATGGGGATATATGTATACATATAGATGATTCACTTTGTTATACAGCAGGAACTAACACAACATTGTAAAGCAGTTATACTCCAATAAAGATGTTAAAAAAAAAAAGCTACTGTATGTAAATACTAGTTTTTAAAGAGGTAATGCTTAAGAATTTAATCATAATGAAATTTCAAAAGTACAAAAAATTATGTTTGAATTAACTAATAACTTCAATAAATCATTAATATTTTATTGAGAACAGGCAATGTGTTTCCATTTCAAAATGATTTATCCCACATATAATGTCTAGAATGTTTCCATCTCATCTCCTAGTTCTAATGTAATGCTGGAAGAAAAATTTTAAGTTTGGTTCTTTTTTTTTTTTCATAGAAAAAGCTGCTCCTTGGGAAACCAGTGATTATGCTTAAGAGTCTTTTTGTCCTACTCAAATCTCCTGAAGACTTACTCTTTATCTATGCAACTTAAATATTTTGGGTTTTTTTTTCTCCTTATCTGTCTTAAAATGCAGTGATAATAATAGCTTTCACTATACAAGGTATAGCTCAAAAAGCACTGAAACTATGTTTCAGAAAGACTCATCTAATTACAGTCGTCTAATTACACATTACACTCATCTAATTACACATCAAGCAAATGGGGGCATGAAGTTGACTATTCAGTTAATTAAGTGGCTAAAATAAGTGCTTCTTGGAGGGGATAGAATATTTATTAAAATCACTTTCTTCACAATATAGGACCTAGTAAATCTCTCTCTGTCATACACACACACACACACACACACACACACACACACAATGCCCCTGCCAAAAAAAAAAAAAACTACAGGAATCTGGAGGGCATAAGTAAATAAAATAATAAGTTGCAACTGAATCATTCTGGAGTCTGCCTAAGAAGCAAGAATCAATGTAACAAAGTATTTGCATACCCTTAACTCTCCTTCAATGAAATCTCTCTAGGGCCTCAGTTTCTTCATCTGAGCAATGATCCCATCAACTACATGATTTCTCAATTCTATTCTAATTTTAAGTGTTTTAAGTTCTTATTAAGTTAAATTAGATTAACAGAAATCAACGGAATTGCTGTTAGCTAATGTCTAGATGACACATGTACATATAAAGACATGAATGTTTAAATAAACAATATGTAAGTTATTCAAACACATGTTACAGATCTTTTAAAATCCAAGAAACAGTAAACAGTTTTTGATATATCATCCACAAAAGTCTTCTTTGTTTCTAGTATTATAACACAAAAACTGTGAAAAACCAAACAGGTTTTTTTTGGTATTATAACCAAAACCTCAGTGAAAACAAATTATTTTCTTTTCCAGGTTCCTTTTCTTTAAAATGAAAGAGAAATGAAACAAAATTATGGTCTATGAAAAACACAACTAAAGAGGATATTTTAAATTATTTCCACAGGGCTTCCCTGGTGGCGCAGTGGTTGAGAGTCCGCCTGCCGATTCAGGGGACAGGGGTTCGTGCCCCGGTCCAGGAAGATCCCACATGCAGCGGAGCAACTAAGCCCGTGAGTCATGGCCGCTGAGCCTGCACGTCCGGAGCCTGTGCTCCACAACGGGAGAGGCCACAACAGTGAGAGGCCCGCGTACCAAAAAAAAAAAAAAAAAAAATCCGCCTGCCAAAGCAGGGGACACGGATTCGAGCCCTGGTCCGGGAAGATCTCACATTCTGCGGAGCAACTAAGCCTGTGTGCCACAACTACTGAGCCTGCACTCTAGAACGTACAAGCCACAACTACTGAGCCCGCATGCCACAAATACTGAAGCCCGGGCGCCTAGAGCCCGTGCTCTGCACCAAGAGAAGCCACTGCAATGAGAAGCCCGCACACCACAATGAAGAGTAGCCCCTGCTCGCTGCAACCAGAGAAAGCCTGAGCACAGCAAAGAAGACCCAATGCCGCCAAAAATTAATTAATTAATTAATTTTAAAATAAATAAATAATAAAAAATAAATTATTTCCACAAATGCCCAAAGCAATTTGGGCCTTCTTAAATTTGTTACCCTGTTGAACCAGAGTACTTTAGCTTTATAAAAAGCTTTCTTGAAGTTTGCCACAAAATTTCAAAATAACTGCCTTTTCTTCAACAGAAATAAGTGATGTTGCTGTGACATTTGTCCTGAAAACTTTAACAGGATTCAGACTACCTAATCTTTCTATTGTAAGTATTTTGTTTTGTTTTGTTTTGTTTCTATAAGCAAAAAATCAAGGAAAAAATAAGCTGGATTTTCTGACTTATTTGGTCCCAAAATTAAAACAAAATTTAGTTTCTAAACAATTATTTTTAGACATATTCATCTTACAATTTTTAACCGATGCCTAAAATAATTCTTGAAATAAAATTAATTGGCAATAAATTTAAGTCTCTATTTAAAGTTTCCTTACTAATTGTATTACTCATGTAGATTTGAAAGATACATTCCTTTCCAAGCTGATCATATACCAAAAAGTCACAACCTTTGCTAGTACTGCCACCTGCTGTTGACTCTAAATCATTTTCCAACATATATAAATTGAAATAAAAATAAATGGAATAGCATGGACAAGTTCTGGAAAACAAGCATCGAAACAGATTTTAAAGACAATTTGTGTACAATCCACCGATAACGTTTTTTCTGACAATAAAGTTAAATCTACACTGTAATAAGCCTCTTACTATGAAAGAGGAACATAGTATATGACTGAAAAGACCCTTGAGCCTTTTTAGTCACATTTGATTGAGGTACATTTTTAATTCTTTTTATTGAAGTATACTTGTCATACAATATAATGTTAGTTTCAGGTGTACAACATAGTGATTCGACATTTATATACACTACAAACAGATCACCATGATAAGTCTAGTAATCATCTGTCAGACAGAAGTCTATTTTTTACAAGACCATTAATTATGTGACAAAAAAGAGGGGATGCAGTACCAAAAACAGTGAAAGTATTAAAGTTTTTCCAGGAAGAATTAAGTGATTTTTTAATTGAGTAGATATGTCTAATAAATGAAGAAATAAGCATACATGTACAAAGATATAAGCAAAAATTGGTGAATCCAGTTGAAGGATATATGGGATATCATTTTTCTATCCTTTGTACCTTTCTTAGGTTTACAAACTTTCTAAATAAAAAGTTGGAGAAAAAAATATAATGCGTTGATATTCTTAATTTGCCTTACCAGTGCAGCTAAACTTCATGGAATTTAACAGAACACTGAACTTATATTAGACAAATTTAATACATATTTTAAAGTCTGAGAAAGGCTGATACTTTTTGTTAAAGAATATTGAGGCTTTCTTTTTCTTTCCTCATTCTAGAGAAACATGATTTAGAGCAACCTTGGTCTTGTGGGAGATGGCTAGTCATACAACTGGAGCAGTGACCTAACACAGCCTCTTGGGTAAAACAGGAACAAAGTGTATAAAACATAAGTATACCCAATACTTTTTTCTTTTACAATTTAACAGCTTCAAAACTGTTACTTTAAAGCTTTATCAGTGCGCTTCCATTTTCCCTGTCTATCAAACATTAAAAAAACCAAAACTGAGAACTTCTTTAAAACATATGCATGAGGATTTTATTATTAAAACTAAAGAAAATTCATTTTAAAGCTGCTTATTTTTTACCAAGAAATCTAACATTTGCATAATAGACAGCTTTTGGGTTGTCTGTTGAACTCTCTTTCTCTGAATTTCCCCACCCAATTCTCTCATCCACAGAATTTTAAAATCCATGATCCTAGATGGTCGTAGCTTATAGGAGAGTGCTTCTCTCTTCTTGAAGTTCAGAAGTGGGATTCAGAAAGGATAGTTCAGTCTCTGACGTTTTGTAATGTGGCAACATGAACATTTAACAGCTATGGGGCTGCCATTGAGTACAAAATGCATGGAAAAGCAGAGAGAAATGCCCATGTGCAAAGAGAAAATAAGAAAAGGCAAGTACAGATTTTAAAAAGGGTGGTGGGGAGAAGAAAACACAGAAACAGAGAAAGGGAGTAATGCCTGACAGCTTTCTAGTCCCACATGAGCCCAGGGGTACTTCCTACCTATAGGTTCCGTGACCTCTCCTATACCCATATAACCCCCTTCCCCCACTGAACTCACACTAGTTTGCTATGGGATTCTGTTTCTTGAAGCCAAAAGCCTTGACTCCAACAAGTCGTTAATACAGAAGATTCTTGGATATTTTTGATACAACAACAACAAAAATTAGAACCCAGCCAAAAATTTTAAAAACTGAAAGATGTAGATGCTGCCCATGAAGTACAATTGTAGAGATAAGCACTCTCTATAGCAAACTGTAATACTGATATTTACCTTGAGCAGAGTCCACACATAGGAATTACAATGGTTCCTGTGGTCGATTGTATTATTTATTCAAAGTATTCACCCCTCCTTATAAGTTCCCTCTCTTATGACTTTACTTATGTAAGAAATATAATTCCTGCCACCACAATCTCAGGCTTGGCCGTGGAACTTGCTTTGGCCAATCCAAAGTAAGCCTAAGGAACTTGTGCCATTGCCAAGCAGAAACCTGAATGCCATCTTGCAGTTTCAAGCTTTCCTTTCTCTCTGACCAAACAGGAAAAAACAACAATGTGAGGCTGTATTACAATAATGTGAGGATGTGCTACATGTCAACCTGCAATAGGCATGTAACACAAACAAGAAATAAACCTATACTGTTGATAGTCACTGAAATTTAGGAGTTGATTGGTACCACAATATAACCTGGCAAAAGCTGCTGGTGCACGTCTCAAACAGATTCTCATTATAAATAAAGCCAATGGGCAAGAAGGTAAATATTTAATTCTGAAGTTCATTTAAATATTGCTAAAAGCTCGTATTTAAAATAAGTCCTTTTAGTTTTCAAGCTACCAAAGTGTTGATGATTTTAAGGCTCTTTATACATAATACTTACCAAAGAATAGATTTATTACTTTATCCATGTTTCTAAGAATTGCCAACAGATTTATCAAAAAGATATATTTCTTCTTAAAATATATTTCAGAGATATTCTAATTTTAGCATATATACTTTACTAAAAACTGGGAATATCCTGACTTTTCAAAGCAATGTATCATTTGAGAAAAAATTTTAACAAAATTTTATATTCTCCTTCTATAATTATGAAACCTTGATTCCAAGGATTCTGATTCTTCCAAATAGTACAGACCAAAAGCATTGTTAACACCACTCTTATTTTATTGGTAATTTTATAATATCTTAGGTCTTATATGATCCAGGAATTAATTCTGCTTTAAGTATCTTTTTCTGAAAAAAATATACCTTATTCAATATAGTTTTGATAACTGGAAATAGTTATCAAATAAATATAAAATTAAATATGAAGCTAATTCTATACATTCTGCCACTAAGATTAGCTGCGTGACCTTAGGGAAGTCATTCAACCCCTCTAAGCCAGTAGAAAGGCTTAGAAAAACAAGGAGAATAATCTACGCGAACTGCATAGAGTAGGAACCAAATGATACTGTAACTCTTTGCTTAAACTAAGAGAAAGGCCACATGGTCATAATAAAAGAAACAGAATAGTTACATACAGTTTTCCTAAACCTTAATATGAAGATTAAATTGTTGAAGAATCAAGTAGTGTTGGAGACTCCTTCTACTTCTCCACTAACCCCACCATTTAACCACAATAAGCTGTATTAATGAGAGAGCTTTCTCATACAATTCACTTTTTTATTCTAGGTGATCATTTGATAAACACTCTCCATTCCAAGTACAAAAATACTGTAATATCTTAACAAAAAAGAGATTAAGGAATAACCCCAATGTGTTTTAAGTTACACATGCCCATATTGCTTAAGCTTTTTCATATTTACTCATTTAATCCTTATAACAATTTTATTAGGAAGTTACTATTAATCAATCCATTATTCAGATAAGGTAACTGAGGCACAGATTAAGCAACTGGCCCAAAATCACAGCTCAAAGTAACAGAGTCAGGTTTTGAACCTAGGCAGGTAGTATTAAATTAACCTCCACTTCAACCAAGTATTATCATACTTATACAAGTGAAGTAAAAAGAATTTGGGAAAGAAATGAAATGTAGTAGTGCCAAGAAAATAATAAACTATTATTTCATTAGTACACATTAGGAATGTCTTTTAAATAATCCCATTCACCTGAATTACTGAAGTTTCATATTGGCAGAAATCATGTGATTCATCAACTAATATAAATGTGTTCATCTAAATCCATTACTTCCATTGCTACAATTTATTTCTTCCATCATTACTGATGAATCAACTTGGAAAAATCCACTTTTGTTTCATTAATGGGGCTGAGAAATTTTAACCTGTGAACTAGATTGTGTCCTTGGTAATGGAAAGGTAAACTGGAAAAGTTAAGATCAAGAACAAACAAATGTATAGTAACTGTAACACTAAAAATAACAGCTATTGCATCTAGAACAGATCTTTGATACAGCACAGTAGTCCACAAGAAAACACCCCAGATTGTATATATAGCATACGTTTATTGTATCTTTTTGAGAATGAATCTGTAAAGATGACAATGTAAAAGAAAAAGTCCCATGGAATGACCTGTATAAATGTATAACAACTCTGCAAATACTAGTGAAAGAAACACATCTTAGACTGAGATTCGAATGCTAATGACAATTTCTTGCAAGCTATTACTTGTATAAAGGAGATATGCCATTTAAACAGAGAAATTTGAACTCGTGATTTGAGAAATCATTCACTAGTTGCAAGAAACTATTTTTCCAAATTTTAAATTATATTCGAAACCTTCAAGTAAGAATCATAAGATTCAGTTTAATTTAAATAACTCAGATTTGACATATTCAAATAACTCAGAGCCTTTAAATTTAAAGAATTTAAAAACATAGCCCTGTCCCCAATATCAGAGAAAGGTGACAAAAATCCATTACTTTCAGGAGAAAAGAGTCAACCATTTCCAAGGAGACTATTTGACTCTTTAGAAGAACTAATTTGCCTAAAATGAGACAGAATTTTTATGATTGGTCCATTATGAAAAAGATCTTACGCATTTTATTCCAATTTTTCAAATGAGAAAATTCAGACAGATTAAATATAAAAGAAGAACCCCTATATTTTTACATCTAAATTTGCTCAAAGACAAGTTATCAACAGAATAGAAATTTGGTTTTATCAATGTGTCACAGAAAAATGATTACTCAAAACAACTTTCCTTGGTACTGTAAACTTCATAAAACATACACCAACTGGGAAATTACTACATTTTAGCTTTCAAGAAGGCTGCTCAGGGGGCTTCCCTGGTGGCGCAGTGGTTGAGGGTCCGCCTGCTGATGCAGGGGACACGGGTTCGTTCCCCGGTTCGGGAAGATCCCTTTAAAAAAAAAAAAAAAAAAAAAAAAAAGAAGAAGGCTGCTCAGGATCATATACCTTCTTTTTCCAGAATATATCTGTTGCTTTTCTAACAATATCAATAAGCCCAAGAGGTCATCTACACACATTTCCAAGTTTCAATAATAGTCAAAGTATTAAATAACTAATCCAGTATAATGCACTATCCCAAATAGTCTTTGGCCAATATACCTCTTCAAAGAGATACTGTAATTGCTTCACTCTGCTTTCAATGAACGATCAATAATGAAAGTTGCTTTTTAGGCTTAACCTAGAGCTGTGCCCTGTAGGAAATGATGGGTCTTTGTAAAATGTGTTACAGTTTACTAATAAGGATGCAGAAGAAGCACAACTGATGAACCAGCAAATCTGCTCTGACTTACTTGGTCTTTGCTGAATGAATTTGAATATCATCAAAATACATTATCCTTATCCATAACCTGTTTCCTATGATCTGCTCTATCCCCACACTCATTTCAAAAGGAACTTTAAGCACTTCAGTATTTTACATGCCTGTGCTAGTCCTATGGCATTATATAAAACAGGACATTTTTTTAAAGGATAAAAACGAAGTTTTCAGTAGAAAAAAGTTACCAGGTGACTATTTCGGACCTAGAGAAAAGTGAGAGCATTTACATAGCAATATTTAAATACAATAAACAGAATTTCTCACCTTAAACAATGCAAAATTACCTTCCCTAAATATTTACCAATGACCATCAGGAAACAACGAAGAAATTGGTTAAAATTCTCCTTTTACCAGTAACAGATTGCTTTATCTCGAACACACCTGTTAATTCTTCCCTCCCTCCTGCCCTCTCTCTCTGTCTCTTCGTTCCTTTCTTCTTCCCTTCCTTCCAGGTTCATTCATGAATTCATTTAACTTCGTGCCAGGCATTATGGGTATAACACGTGCCAGGCATTATGGCTGCCTCTAAGGATGAAAAGATGGACAAGACAGTTGTTCCCCAAAGGAGCCCCTAATCTTTTGAACGTTAGAAAAAAAGAAATACCTATACTATAAAATATTATGAAAAAGGTTTATTCAGAGTGCTCTGGAACTAGACAAGGGGATATAATTTGGTTGCCATGAGATAGTGACACACGAACTTAGTTCTGAAAATCAAGTAGTAACTACTCAAGAACAGGTTGTATGAGTGAGGAGTAGAGTGAGGCAGGTGTTTCTTACAGAAGAAATAGAAGGAGGTGACATGCCACAGCCCCTGTAATTATTTACTTATGGATCTAGGGTAGGTAAAAAGTAAGAGAGTAGTGGAGTTCTCCAAAGTTGGGTACACAAGACAAATACAAGAGTACAAGAAGAAAAAATGAGAACTTCTTTTACAATTATTCTTACCACCTCCTTTTTCCAAAATTCTGTTTTTCTACATATTATATACTGTATACAATATTTTAGAATGTTAAACCTTGTACATGTGTATAATTTATAAATAAACATATTCTAGATATGTCCTCCAAAAAATGTAATTGATGGTATCGCAATTAAATAAAAAGAAAGAACCTCATAATCTATATTGTCCTGAAGGTGATGCATAGTAATAAAGTACTTTAAGCAAATGAACAACTGCATTTAAAAGATCACTCTTTTCGCTGTATTCTAGGAGATAAATTAGAAGAGATATAAGGCAAGAAAAGCAGTTGTGAAGCCTCTGTAGTAATCCCAGTGAGAAGATCTTAAACAATGATGGTGGCACAGTGGGAATGCCAAGGAGGAGGCAGAGGCTGCTTATAAGAAAAAAGATTGTAAAGTATAAATCAGATTGACTTATATCATTCATTACATTTTGGTGCTACACAATTCCATAAAGACAATTTATACATTCTTCCAAAAGTAGGCTTACAAATCAAGGTATAATGTACTATTAACCTATTTGAGGTCATTAAAACTCAAAGATGAAATTATATTCTGATTTCAGTACTAGGACCAATATTTGAAAAGCAATATAATCACTGTCCTAGTTATTTCACTATAGTTTTTTCTCATGTATGCTAAATTAAAATCTTGATCACAGAATATGGGAGAGAGGGGAGGAAGGAGGGGGTGGCAAAGGTGAGGGTGAAAGATAATGCCCGATATTAAACTAAGATGTTAAGATCAGTATCTGATTATCCCATGCCATCCCATAGTGCTGGAACAAAGATAGTATTGTGTTTCTGTTTTCCCTTTCAGCTTTACCAGATTTCATAGGCCAGGGACTTTTAAATAAATCTGCATCCAAATATATCACAGATTTAGTTTGCTAAGAAATCCAGAAACCATGCAAAAGAGAATGAATGATGAGATATAACTTAAGTAAGTTAAGCTTTATCCATTGGGGGTTTAAAGTTGGATTTAACAAAATTAGCTACATTTTGCATAACTGACCTTCATTAAGTACTATTCTCCATCAACATTTTAAGAACTCCTTACTTTTGAACGAATGAATTAATGTTCAAATTTTATTTCAGATCAAAGTGCCTAGTCTTACCTAAGATGTATCACATTGATGGTCCTATAACCAGTAAAGTTCCCTGTGATTTAAACTGGAGATATTTTCACCCATAGCAGATAACTTTTTAACTAGGACAAAATGGGATATTATAAGAGCTATCCTTAGTGGCATTTTGTAATAGTTTCTTATCCTGCTTTCTAAGTATTTCACGTGGCCTTCAGTGGCATAGCTTCTCTCTTAAATTACTGTAGCTTTCCCACAATTCTGTTGGTCATATTATATTGGAACTGGCTGGACTGTATAGTGGCAACAAGTGGATTCTCAAGGATTTTTCACAAGAACTTAAAATACAGAATGTATTTTTAACATTAATGTGTTAAGCATTAATGTTAAAATTACCAATATTGAAAATCAGTTTTCTATCCCCAAAATGTATAAACTCTGGAAATTTACTGTATTAAGGCTGACAATTCAGAAAATAAAAACAAAATGCCATCCCACAGATTCAAAAAGTATTTATTAATCATTTTAAATTTCATTCCTCTTTTTAACGTATTCTGAGAATATTGAAGCAATCAGCATTATATTATTGTTGTAATGACAGTTTAGGAGGCAACAGAAATCCTCTTTGAGAGATTGAAATCAGACACGTTGGAGACAGCAGACAGAGCACTGCTGGGGCACTTTGTTTAGAAATAACGGGATAGGTGCCCTCTAATCATAGTAAAATTATCCCAGTTTTTCATTCCAAAACTCCAGATTTACTTCTGAGCTAACCCTATATGGGGCTCAAAAAAAAAGAATATATTCACCTCCAGCAATAAATTAACTGACATGTGAGCACATAACATGTGGCTTTAAATATAGCACTAAGTTACCCATCTTCCATAAAGATAGAATGGACTCTGATTCATAGAGCAGGTAACAAGCCTAAGGCTCTCAATCACGGCTGAAGGAATTTACGTGCACTGCAGACATTCACTCTTCCCGTAGAAGGTCATCGTTTCACAGCCTGGGAAATAATCCCTGCCAGCCGATTTGCAAAGTGCCTGAGGCACCGCTCCTGAGAGGCATAACTCCTCTTCTTTCGAGGCTAGAGGTCAGAGCCATGATCACAGCTCAGTCAAATTTAAAGGAAAAAGTATCTGGGGTCAAAAATATCCTAAGGAAAAATAGAAGACTAAAACGAAAAAAATATATTGTGTTCCTCTGGGCTTTAGTATGATGATGGAAAAAATCTGTTGCAGAATATTAAATTTAGATTTTTTTTTCATCTGATAGCTTCAAAATAGCTAAACTAAAACTGAATACAGAATCTGATGAATGTCATGCTGCAATCAGTTTTGAGGACATTTTTAAATGCTACAAATCCATTTAAATCCTCATCAGCCTAGACATTCTAAAAAAATAAAATAAAATCAAGTGTAAGTAACTTAAACATGAAATGTGAGCAGCGGCTCAATGATTAAATTACTGTATCAATTAACTTGAGTACACAGAAAGAAGGCTGCTCTTTCAAGTACTGTTAATTCTGCCTCTGATCAGACAAGACTCTTTCTCACATCATGGGTGTTGCTTCATAAAACACAACTCATACAGCAAAAAGGGAGAGACCATTTGTAAATAAGAACAAACTGCTGTTTGAGAATTCTTTATAAAATACATAAACTAAATTGATGTTTGTGTAAAAAATAGTCATTTCCATATACTTCTAACAGTGAAAAACTCTGAAAATTGTTTTTGAAAATCATAAGACATGAAATTACCATTAAACTCAACAAGAGTGACTTGGTACCCATAAAAATCATAAATGAGCACATTTAAAGATTAAAAGCATTTCTTTGTGATGTACACATTACAAAGGGTAAAGTGTTTTATTTTGGTCATCTCTGTCAACTGCTATTACATGCTGTCATTCTTAGTAAGAAGAAATGCATTTGCAAAAGCAGAGTGAACCCAATAGGCCTTAAATCGGACAAGTTGGGGACTGCTGACAGAGCACTGTCCACAATCTGCCTACCAAGGCCCTAGAATATCAGGATTTTATGGTGTGTTTTTCTGACATATCTGACACTTAGTGGACTCTAATACTTCCTTAAAATCTGGACTACTAACCTACTTTTATCTCTAAGTTTGCTCCTACTCTTTTAAGAGTTCAGGTTCTACCCAGGCAAGGAGGAAAGGAAGAATCCCTGACAAACAGATTCTGTTCTTTCATTTCCTGGCCCTTCAAAGCTCAGTTCACAGGTTACCTCCTCACTGTTTTCTGTATTACTCAGAATAGACTTGTTATGGCCAGGTAGCAACTTAACCCTGAAATTTCAGAGGCTCACACCACAAAAATTTATTTCTTACTTATGCAAAGTCCACTGCAAGTCTGGTAGCTCTCCAAAGTAGCTCCCTCCCTAGGGTAAATCTCCTTGTGACTTGATCATCTTAACATGCCACACCCAGATTACCATAATAGGGTAAAAAAAGATCTGGAGCACAATGTACCGTTTTGTAACTACTTTGGCCCAGAAGAGCACCACTTCTAACCACAGTGCATTGGCTATAACTAATCACAAGGCCATGAGTAGCTTTAAGGAACATGGGCCATATCCTCTTCCCAGAAGATCTGGAAGAAGAGAAGAATAAGACATGGGTAAGAACTTTAGGTCTCCAGTGTACCTTTTCTAACCCCGCCATGTAAGTGTAGATTGGGTACCCATAATGTGCTCTCTACTTTGTCTTTACTCTATCATAGAACATGTAATAGTTTATCATCTGTTTTACTTCATTAGGCAATGAGCTCCCTGAAAGGAACAATCATATATTATTTTCCTGACTAAATTCCGTAAACACACGAACATAACCACAGAAAGTCAGATGCATGCCATTTGAGAAGTTCTAATTTCCAAGGTATGGTAGCAACATCAAAAATACATTTGACTTAATAAGAGAGCAACAATTTACTTAACATCAACAAATATTAACTGAATGTTTCCTATATGCCAATCAAAATTACAGGTCCTGGGAAAACAGAAGTAAATGAGACAAATGAGGACCTTCTCATGTAGTAGTTTACATTCTAAGAGGGACAAACAATAAATAAAGAACAGAAACAAGAAATATCAAAAACAAGAATACCAGAAACAAGAAAATATCAGTGGGAGAGCTACTGTAAACTAGGTCATCAGGGAAGCCCTCTACAAAGGTGACATTTGAACAACCCATGAACAGCAAAAAGGAGCCTACAATTAGAAAATCTAAGAGAGGAGTATTTTTAAAAGAGGGACCAGCTATCTCAAAGTCCAGAGCAAACTTGGTGTATTCAAGAATGTAGAATATGTGTATGATGTATGTAAATTAGATCCCTATCTGTAATTACATGTGACATTATTTTATATCAAAGACCTTATGTAGAGTTCAAGGGACCTTCACTTTTTTTGAATTCACCTCTAAATTGTTTAAAGCACAGTTCCCAGCATATCTCATTATCAACCACCAACTTTTATTAAGTGTCCTTATATGTGAAAGAAAAGCAGCTATCACTGTAGAAAATTTTTTTTAAATTAGACTCTTTTCACTTAAAAAATAAAATCTGTTAGAGAAAAAGGCAAAAATATATGAAGTATTAATACAAAAATGTAAAAGCAATATGTGGCAACAATGAGACATATCTCCAGGTAATATAAGATTAATCATCAAGTAAAATTACCTACATAAACATTTATTTATATGTTGTCCATAAAATAAAGTTTCTATCTAGTTGAAGGAAAATTGACTAGACAGATTTTCACTAAATTTGCAGGAAACGGCTGGCATATTTCTGTCTTAAGAAATAGTCTATGTATTACACACAACATTCACTAGCAGGGTGCCAAAACTAAACGAAAAAGTTTAAGCATCTAAAAGCAGCTAAAACTAAAAACTGCAACAAAGTGTCCATGAGGTCTTAGAGGTCTGGTAATAGGGAGGGATAAACCATTTTGGAAATTGATGCAATGGATGAGCAGAGAAAACAGTGATTTCAAATTTGAACTCCAAACTATTTGACTCAAAGGCAATCAATCCAAATTCCATGCATTGATTTGCAATAACACTGACTCTAATATACAAAACAAAAAGGAATGTGTTCCAGGATGAGTGGTAATAGTGATTTGTTTATTTAATGATGGTTAATGATTCTCTCAAGTTATGCAGAAGAAGCTAACTACTATATAATAGAGGTTATGAATTCAAAGAAGGAAAAATCCTTGTCTTAGTTTAGTTTTGCCCAGAATCAAATCCTGAGACAAGGAGTCACATGCAATTGGTTAACTAGGAGGAAACAATAGTAAGGGAGGGAGGAAGTGAGACAGGGAAGGGAAAGCAAGCAATAAAGGGCTGGTTATTAATCAAGTGTCCACTGTAGATAAAAAGAACCTAATCCCACTGGGGGAATCTGGTAGCCAGTCTAGAACAGTGTAGCCAGTGTAGTGAAAGAGTGAGAAAGGCTGAGGAATTTATATACTCACTCATGTTAGTCATCACCTTAGGGCTGCTCCCAGGCAGTATTACTTATCTGGCATTGCTGATCTACTGAGCAAGAAGACAAAGTGGGCTTTGGTGACAAGAAAAGGCCCTCAGGCCAAAAAAATAATAATAATACCGTTGCTGGCAGCTAGAAGAAAGGCTAGCATACACTGAAGTGGCAAGAGAAAGGGAATGCTGGTGGTAAACTGATAATCATATGGTCAGGAATGATCTAGAAGAACAAAAAGAAGAGGGACTTGAGATGGGCTTTGAGGAATGGGTTGGATTTAGTTAAGGGAAAACATTTAAGTTAGGAAAAGTGGCCTAAGCAAAAGTATTGAGGAAAGGAAGAATAAGACATATACTAGGTCAGTTATAAGCCAGTTTGGCAGGATCAGAGAGACAATTTATACAGAATATTCTTGGTAAAATATAGCTAAAAATATACAGTGGGTCCATATTAAGGAAGGTACCTAATGCTAAGCTAAAGAATTTCAACTTTTTATCCTAGGTACTGAGGAACCTTTAAGTTTCTAAATGGGAAAGTAATAAAATGAAAACATTATGGCATTAATATCTATGTTGGCAGCATTACTGCCCCTGGAATACAGACTCCTATTGGATAGGATCTGTATCTATTCAACTTCCCTAAAAGAGGATTACATGCAGAGAAGTATTTAGTACCCCATTAGCAATGAACACCCCAAGTACAAAGGCTGTGGTATCTAAATACCATTTCTTACTAAAAGGAACCAATGCTCCTTGGAGAAAGGGCTGAATCCAGGGATGTGCAGAATATTTACAAAATCAGTCTAAAAACATTTCGTTATGCCAGAAAGGAAGTAAACTATCAAACACTACAGTGGCCTGGTCAGAAGAATTCAGGAGCCCACCTGAGGGAGTTCCCACTGGCCAAAGAAGAAACAATTTGAGCATTAAAGTAATAAATATTATAGAAATATATTAAAATTTTTAACATCCATGAGTTCATAAATATACTTAAAAACCTAAAGGTGACAAGGGAACTAACTCATGCTGAAAACTAGGAAATAAAGGAGAAAAATCACATTTATCTTACTCTTCCTATAAAAACTGTACAAATACTTAAAAATGTAAAGTTCTTTGTTATAAAAGAATTTCTGTTAGTAAAGGTAGAATTAATGATCAAATAAGAATATTGCTATTTTGCACCTTCTAATGAAATCATGGACATAGCAGTCATCAATGGCTGCTAAAACTATTAGCTAAAAAGGCGAAGGAGAATTTATGCTGTTTATCATAAACTTTATCAGGTTGACAACATCTGAACCCAATAACCAACCATAACATGACAGAAAGATAACCAGATAGCGTATGTCTCTTAAAGTAATGCAATAGGAAGTAAACAGTAACACCTATGAAGTCTTTTCAGGGGAAAAAACAAAAAACCCTCAATCTGAATAATCCTGTAGATTTACGACCAGTTTAAAAAAAGACAGGAGAAAGGACATCATAGGTATCCATACAGTTTGCAAAATTCAGAATGCATGAAATTCTACAGGATCATAGATTGAAATACATCAAAAGTAATGTGGAGACTTTGTTTAGGTCTTGATTTCAGTAAACCAATTGTAAAATATGGAATAAAATTTAAGACAATTAAATTTGACATTGAATGTCTCTTTTATGATATTACAGTACTGTTAAAATTTTAAGTGTACTAATCATACTGCAGTTATGTTCTTTTTAAAAGCCCTTTCATATTTTAGATATATATTCATAATTCCAGAAAGCTTAATCTTATATACTTATCAATAAAATAATATGATGTCTGGAATTTACTTCAAAAGAATCCAAAGGGCTGGAAAGAGGGCTATATATTAATCATTGTTTAGCTGATTTATGTAGGTGCGTTCGTTAACCAACTTATTTAAGATATGTTTGAATACAGAGATTGGGTATTCCAAGTGAGTTAACTTAAAAGTATTTCTGACCTCCTGCCTCATCACTGAAATCATTAAAGACTGAAGACAACTACTCACAGAAAGAAACATAGAACAAAGTTAGAAAAAAGTAGTTATGGAAGTACAATGTCGGCGGGCATGTAAAAACTTCACTGAGAAAAGAAAGAACTTCCAATGCCTAAAATCGGGGTAGGAAGCAACGGTCAACCTTGAGACTCTTTATCTGTTACTGAATGGCAAGGGGGCAATTTAGTAAAGAAAAAATACCTGATGTGGGAGTTAGACGACTAACAACGCCGAGCTTTGTAATTTCGAACTCACTTAACTTGTGTAGGTTTTGGAGTACGAAAACACGGGAAATTAAATAAAAAATAATAATTGCGCTGTGTGTACATATGTTATTCTATTTAAACTTCACAACAACCCAAGGAGGTGTTGCGGGCAACTGACATAAACTTTTTAGAGGACTACTTAATGAGGTAGGCATCAACACATGGTCTCATTTCTCATATGAGGTGATTGAGGTTCGAGGCCAATAACCTGTTTAACCTGGAACGACTTGGTCCAACCAATATTCCGGGTTTATCTAACAAGAAAGAATGCTTTGAACACTCCAACGCACTGAACTATATCCGAGAGAAGCTTGTGGGGGCTAGATGTGAAATTCTGTAGAACTTAAAACCGTTTCCACAGACCTACAATTTTTCATCGCTCTACACATCTCGGTCTCACCGGGAAAAAAACAAAACCAAACCAAACAGCCTTTCACTCACCATTAGGAAGCCGGTGTTCTCAGCTGGGACCTCCTGCTCCAGCTCCCCAAAGCCTCTATCCGCCAAGCCCCGAGCCTTCTCGAATCTCTCAGTCCGTGACCTTCAAACTACAGCTCCCATAAAGCCGTGAGAGGACACCTGCCCTTCGCCGGAAGTTTGAGAGGCTCCATCCGGCGCCGGGAAGAGCGAGCGGGGGGATTTCCTGGTTCTTCGAGTACAGCCTGCGTTCTTCTATTCTGGTCACCTGTGGGTTAGTAGCAGCAGCAGCGGCGAGTTAGTCGGCCCAGTGCTGCTTCTGGAGCTGGTAACCAGTTCTCTGTGCTCTCGGGTCTCCGCGCTGTCGGGCCCTGCCCTGCTGGGTGGTGTGGCGCAGCCTCGCGCTTGGACTTGCAGCCCAGGCGCCGGGGACGAGGCTGGGGACTCACCTGATCCAGCGCAGTCTTTGAGGGGGGGAAAAAGAAGTGCTGCTTCATGTGTGCTTTCACGTTTTTAAATAAAAGTAATCTCACAGTACTGCCAAGGGAATAAACTCTCAAGGTATTTGACTGTTTGGAGACATTGGAGAGACCGTGCATTGGGTGGCGCTTGGTCGGTTAGATGGCCTTCTTGAACGCCCAAGAAATAATGGTCGGTGACTTAAGTGACAAAGCTGTATTTGAGGTCTGCCCTGTCTCTTGAGCCATGTGACCTTGGACCAGTTAGGGGCACCGGAGTACACATCCGTAAAAGTGGATGTTGGTTTGGCTAAATCTAAGACTCTTTAAACTCAAGATTCTTTAAAATGACTTCTCAGGATAGTCCGTGTTCTTGGACAGCAAGGGCAGCATTTAGCTAACTGAATCACCTCATCCTGCCTTCAAATCCTTACCTTCAGGAGAACCTGACAATGAGAAGTGAAAAAGTAAAGCAAACAGTAGAGGTGGACTTTAGACTTTGTGTGTTCTTCTGGAATGAGTAATGGTTCTATTTCTAGATGGCTTTTCTGCTGAAAAAGCTAAGGGAGAAAGTGCATTTTCCACTTCTTTTCACCTGAGACTACTGTATGCATAAGCATTGCGCTGGGGGTAGTGAATGGTACTATATTTTTGGAGGCCAGTTTTGCAGTCAACCTGCACTGAGTGGGCTGTGGAGAAGGTAAGGAAGTGACCATGACTTAAATATTGCCTGAAGTAAACCTAACTGAAGAACCTGTATGATATGATTTTAAGGAAAAGGCAACTTTAAAGGGAGACCATACATGAGTCAGTATACAGCAGTGCAAAATAAAGTCCTGAAAAGTTGTAGCTTTTGTTATTCATAATGTTTTTAAAGCATTTAGGAATCTTAATATGAAGAGAATGGTGAAGTAAATTCTAGAATAAATCAAAAGAAATAAAATATTGTTTTCTAATCTAGAAGTCACTCCTACTTTAAGTTGTATACAGAATTTCAATATTTTGTTTCTATTCCTGTGAGTAGTTTTGACCTATTTATAGGTAGCAGAAAGATATAAACAGGTAGGGTGAACAGTCACAAAGCCCACTTTTTTCTTTTTATATTGTCATGCTATTCCTACTACACAACTGATCAACAAAATTGCAGTGTCAGAACCCTAGAGACAACTGCTGTCAAAAATTATGGATTATAACCTTTCTTTCTCTTTAGCCTCAATACCTTATGCTCAGAATGGTAGAAACTTAGTTAGAATCCCAAATCTTTTCTTAATAGAATTTCATAGGGAAAAAAAATCATACCTTAAAAAAAGTACTTTGAGAAGTTTATAGACAATTGAAATATGAACCATTTCCACACACACACACAAAAAAGCTCAGTTTGTGCCCTACCACATTCAGTCCACAATTAGGCAACATTTATTAAAAGGTATGAAACAATTATTTTCTTTCTTACTGAAATAACAGTAACAAAGCAGACAAAGTTAATGGTTTTAAAAGCTTCTGTGATTCAAGGATAGACAAAGTGACCAACAGAACAGTGTCCAATAATAGGTCCAAAATATATGGTCTCATTTGTGGAAAGGATAATACTGCAATGTAATGGGACAAAGATAGTGAATTCAAGAATGATGTTGAGTTGAATGGATTATCTATTGGGATAAAATGTATCGTGACCCCTACCTCACACCATGAGCAAAAATCATTCCCTGATGGATTAGCAGAATTAACTATGCGAGGTAAAGTAATAAATTTTTTTCATGTGAAATGTAGCTTTTTGAATAGGATCATAATTTCCCTGAGAGGACAGATCTGTTTCTAGTACCACAGATTCTAAGAATACTACTTGGCATCTGCTGAAAACATCTGTCTTTATTTCTGTCTGCTTGCTTTAACTCCCCTCATGCCCTGATCCATACTGAAGTCCCTCTGGTTTGCCTGAAATACACTTTCCTCTTTGTAATGTCTGTTACCTTATTCCCCCCTCCCAATGATGTCACCCCCTTCAACTGTATTCCACCAAAGTTCTTTATACATTATTTTATACATCCCCCATGTTGAATTATATTTAAAATTCTCATCTGATAACAGTTTTGAAATGTATGCTGTGATGACAGTTGACTACTAGTTACCTTTTTAAGAGTATATTGTTTTAGAAACCATAACTAATATTCTAATTATATTAGCACCCTGATAATGGTCAATCATTGATACAAGAAAGCAATTGCAAATGAGTTTTTTTTCCTATTTTCCTATTTTAAGGAAGAAATGTCTTCTGTAAAAAGAAGTCCAAACCAAGAAATTATATCCCAATTTCACTATTCAGCTGCAGAAGGAGATATTGCCAGGTTAACAGTAATGCTCAGTCATTCTCCATCTCTTCTCAATGAAACTTCTGAAAATGGCTGGACTGCTTTAATGTATGCTGCAAGGAATGGGCACCCAGATGTTGTCCAGTTTCTACTTGAGAAAGGGTAAACATTTTAGGCTGTACCACCTGAAGGAGTGTCTGGTTTAATTTCTGGTTTACGTATTTTCTTTTAAATTTTTCTTATAGCCATATTTATAACATTGGGCTTGTAAATAACTCATTGAACAGTCTTGTTATATAATAGCATAATTTCTAATTAAAAATTTTTAACTTTTTTTAATTGGGAAATTAACTCTTCATACTTAACAGCAAAGAAATTGAGTTAAATTAATTTTTTTCTCCCAAATAGAATGTGTAAATCTACCCACTATGACTATAGAAAACTCCTTGTAAAAATTTAATATCTCATTATAGCACATAAAATGTATGCTTTTTTTATTTTATAAATAATCTTCCAGAAATTTTAAATATCTACTGTCTCTAACTTTTAATCATTTATGATTGTTTCTTTTACCTTTCCATTAGTATATTATGTGCTAAAACAAAAAGAAATATATGCAATTATTAAATAGAGGGGCTATCACGTACATCTGGAAATATTTTATTGTAATAAATACTGAAGAAGATGTTTCTTTACTATTTTATTTTTTGCTTCCATCCATAGGTGCGACAGATCCATTATCAATAAATCAAGGCAGTCTGCACTGGATATTGCTAAATTTTGGGGTTATAAGCATATAGCTAACTTACTAGCTAATGTTAAAGGTGGGAAGAAGCCTTGGTTCCTAACCAGTGAAATGGAAGAATGTGAAAATTATTTTAGCAAGACACTACTGGACCGGAAAAGTGAAAAAAGAAATAATTCTGACTGGCTGTTAGCAAAAGAAAGCCATCCAGCCACAGTTTATATCCTTTTCTCAGATTTAAATCCCTTGGTTACTCTAGGTGGCAATAAAGAAAGTTTCCAACAGCCGGAAGTCAGGCTTTGTCAGCTGAACTACACAGATATAAAGGATTATTTGGCTCAGCCTGAGAAGATCACCTTGATTTTCCTTGGAGTAGAACTTGAAATGAAAAAAGAGTTGTTTAATTATGCTGGGGAAGTCTCACAAGAAAAAGATGCAGAAAAAGATGCGTTGGTTGCCTGGTTTGCTTTAGGTATAGATCCTGTTGCTGCTGAAGAATTTAAGCAAACCCATGAAAATTGCTATTTTCTTCATCCTCCAATGCCAGCTCTTCTGCAGTTGAAAGAAAAAGAAGCTGGTAAGAAGTGAACACTGTTTACTTGTATTGGTAATAATCTGATTTTTGGTATTGGATTGAAATTGCATGTATCCACAATTTCTAGGAAGCACACTCTT